>NW_004524639.1:87169-91209 GCF_000260255.1 Octodon degus
AAAAGAGAATAAAAACTAGTAAAAAAAAAAAGAAACCATACAGAATTTCACAAAACAAGATAATAGGAACTCAACAATTATTATTATCTTGCACAATTTTGTATTCAAATTAGCTGTTGAAATGAATAGATGTAAGTATGCAAAATTAGTCCAAAAAATTAAAAAGAAGAAAAAAAAGGAAACATTAACCATCCCTTTCAACACTATTATTTTCGTATCTCTGAAATGTCTGATTTCTTTAATCAAGTTATTTTACTGAAATTATTTTGCTCATTAGGTTTTATGAGTCAAATATTTGAATAAAACATCAAAATCCCTCACTCTTTCGGTTTCTCCCTGAAGCCCTTGCCTCCTGGGTAGAGCCCTTCTTCCTGCTGCATCCTGGAATCATAATGTCTCAAGCAGTGTATAGCATCTGGTTACTGCGACCATTCCACCAGTCTTTGACTTTTCTAAAGACAGCATGTTATGAGTATTTGTGGCTCCAGGATTTGAAAATATTTTCATTTCAAAACTGTTGCTTTGAATAATTAAAGAAATAAATCCCCTATATAAGCAATTTTAACTTATTTGAATAATTTAAGATTCCAGGGCACCAAATATGTACAGTGGCATGTCAGTTCATGGATTTAATTCAGTCCCTAATTCTGAAAAGGATGGCTGCCTTCATGTCTGAGCAGGACAGGTGGCCACAGCTGTGGCCATCACTTGGTGCCGAGTGCAACAGTGGAAAACAAAGTTTTGCTAAATGCTTCTGTTTGTGGACCAAATTGTTTGCAAATGAATGTGTTTATGGGGAAAATCATGCAGTATATATGCAGGATGGCTGAGATGATTGCACTAATAATTTCCATCAGTTTTTTGAAAATAGCAGTTAATGTTCAGAATTTTCAGCTTTACTAACTCTATGCTGATATGTACAATCTAAGCAACTACACTGAAGGCAGCAATGTGTGACAAATACAGGAACCGTGGTTCAGCACCTCTCCTCTTGATCTTCTAAATGTATACCAATTCTGATGTATTATAAATTATTATTAAACTCTTTAAATTTTTTAAAAAGTAAAAATGACAGAAAAAATTAAAGTTTATTGAAAGCAAGTGTTAATATGCAATTATTTGTCCAATTTTGGATAACTATATCTTTTCATCAGAACAACAGATTTGACAAGAAAAATAGATAAAATAACAGCCATTTTTAATTAGCTATTCTTGTTCTGAAATCTGTCATGTATGTATTGTTGTATGTTACCCTGTTTCTGTCTTTGCTTTTGCTATTTGCTTTTACACTTCAAAATAAATAAAATTAAATTTAAAAAATTGTTTTGATTAAATGCATTAGTTGTCCCCACAAGTGGTGGGCTCTGGTGAAGTCCAGCCTCCCTTTATCCACCTTTCTCCTGCCCATTCCCAGCTTAGTTTTAAGCTTTCATACATGAAAGTGAGCATGTGATTATGTTCAAGTTTCTTTTTCTGCTGTTGCAACTCCAGCTTAATCTCCCTGGTCCGGGACACTTTTGCTTATACCCAGGTACTGAACAGGACTGCCCTTCCTGGACAATGCCGAGCAGATGCGCTGTGCTCTGCACACCCCGGTGGCGCTCGGGGCAGCAGCCGGGCCTCCTCCTCCTGTGCAGAGGATGGGCTTGGCTTGCCCCTGACCTCGCTTCCTTCTCCATGAGTTTCTGTTTCATTTCTCAATGAAGGAGCAAACCTAAAAATGGCTGTTTGTATTGACTGACCTCTACCTTTGGATAACAACATTTGGATCTTGTAGAGATTGATTCAAAATGAGCCAAATACTTACTCGTTCCTCCCAGTTCTCTTCTCCCTTCTGTCTTCTTGCTTCCTTGTCCCCCCTTCATTCTCTTCCTCTTTTTCCTTCTTCTGCCCGCTTTCTGCTATTCTTTTGTGGCTGGCTCAGCCTGCTGGCGCTGCATGTGGTGCTGGGGATTGAACCGTGGTCCCCTGTGTTTCAAGTAGGCATTTCAGGTCACTGAGCTATCTCACCAGCCCCTCTCCTATTCTTCTCTCCTTTCCTTCTCTGTCTCTCTCTTCCATCTTAAGCCCCTCCCATATCTGTCCATGTTTTACCCTTACTTCTCCATTTAAAAATAAGAGTATAAACTGATCCACATGCATTTGGACACCAAAGGAAAATTTTACGTTAGAGTTCAAGACTTGAAAGTGGGAGGAAAATTTAACACTTTTACACTTGAAAGGAAGCCATATCTGTATTTATTATTTTATTTTATTTTATTTTACTTATTTATTTGGTACAGAGTCTTGCCTGAGCTATGTCCCCAGCCTGGAAGTCAGATCTTTAAAGGAAAAAGTTTGCACTAAGAACTCCTAGTTCCTGACATCTTTCCCTAGACATAAAGTAAAATCCTGGACAGGAACTGTATCACCTTTTAACAGAGAATTGGACCTCTTATCCCTGTTTTCCTTTTCCCTGCCCTCTTTCAACTGTACTTGGAAAAATTGAGAAATGCCAAAAGTAAAACATATTATAATCAGATGAAACTAGGTGTAATGGTGTTTGGAGTGTAAGTGGAGAGTTGTGCTTTCTGAATCCTTTAAGAAGAGCACTTTGTTTCAAAGCCTAACTCGTCGATCAGCAGAAAAGGAGCAGAAGCAAGGTGATGTCATTGCACCAATGAAGTGGCTCTAGCTTTGGGTAAGATAGACTCTTTCAGAGCTGCACACCACGTCAGTAGTGGTCCTGCCCATGTCCCACTGGCATCTGCTTTTTCCATTGATGCAGTTGGTGTGTAGAGATCCTAGCTTGAGTCAGTATATACTGTAACCTTGGAAAGAGTCTGTTGATTTCTTTAACTCTGTTTCATTTTCTTTTACATGGAGTTCAAACAATATCTATCTTCCTTCATGACTAAAATTTGCTGTAAACAATGAAACAATGAAAGAAATAAAAATAATGAAAGAAAAACATCTGAGTTATTTTTAAAAAAATCTCTTATTTATTTATTTGTGCTATGCAGCTTGGACTTGTAGTGATCGTCCTATCTCAGCCTCCCTAGCGCTGGGATTACAGCCTCGCATCACCAGGCTGGTGTTGGTGGCCAGTGCAGTGTGCCCAGGGTCCTGGGGTTCTGGGGCCGACATGTCTTGCAGTATGGGGATGGAACCCAGGTCTTTGTGCTTGCCAAGCAGGTGCTTAGACCGCCTGAGCTATCTCCACCCCAAGATTTTTCTTAAGAAACAAAACAACCAGCTGTATGTGCCAAAGGGATGCGTGTGAAACTGAAATCTGAAGAAAGAATCGGGTAAGGAGACCCGACGAGTAGACGAAAGGATATACAACGCAGACCGTGCTTCATACCACGCAGAGTGGCAGAGGGGGTAAGGCCCCAGGATGATAACCTGCACACAAACTGAGGCTGTTCTTTCTTCTTCACTTTCTAGCACTAGTTCCTCCTGTTCTCCCTAAATCAAAAAGAAAGATCAAAATAAAAAGGAACATGATGATGTTACATTAGAGACTTTGTAGGAAATTAAAATCTTTAGAGGCCCGGGAGATAACTCAGTAGAATAAACACTTGCTTAGCAAGCACAAGGGCCTGACTTCAATCCGCGGTTCTGAAAAAAAAAAAAAAAAACCTTTGGATTTTTATACTTCAGCTTGAATTTTTTTTTTTTTTTTTCATTTAGGTATTTGGTACAGGGTCTCACTACGCAGCTTGATGTAGTAGTGATCCTTCTGTTTTCAGCCTCCCCAGCGTTGGGATTGCAGGCCTAGCGTCACCACGCAGGATTCGCGCGCTGGCTGAGCTCGCCTTGGAGGTGGAGCCAGCGCAGCACGTGGGACTGGGGATGGAACCCTGCAGTCTGCACTTGTCAAAGCAGACGCTTTGTCCACTGAGCTATGTCGCCTGCTCTAAATGTTGGATTTTTTTGTTGTTGTTTTGTTTTTTGATAATTCTTCCTGCTCAAGGATAAAAGGCTAAAAGAGAAGGGAAGGAGAAATGGAGCGGGAGAGGGAGAGGGAGAGAGAGAGAGAGAGAGAGAGAGAGAGAGAG
>NW_004524639.1:91309-92798 GCF_000260255.1 Octodon degus
CTTGTTCTAAGTAGGTGCTCTAGACCACTGAGCCATCTCTCCAGCCCACACTTATCTCTTTTGATGACATTTTTACTTAGTATGTACTATTCTAACCTTGAATTTTCTACCAGTTGTTTTATTTCTGTACATTGTAAATGGATTTCTGATACTTGAACTCACTTTTCCAAAGATCGGAGACATCAGTCTTGAAATGTGCATCTACAAACTCTCCCAAATTTCTAAAGAGCCAAACGCACTTGCAAACATGTTGCAAAGAGGCCCATGCACACAACCTAAGAAAAGGCATCATTTTCAGAATGCTGGGACAAATTTAGCTGTATATTACTGTTAACAATTACACCATTGTTAAGATATACTGTTAGCTGTCTCACTATTGTGAGAACCTGAAAGAGTAAATAAAATCTGAAAGTTGCAATAGATAGTTGTGCAAGGGAAAGAATTTATTCAACGTGAAGGAAAAGCTGGGATAAAGAAAGGTTGAAAGAAGGGAAAAAAAAAATATATATATATATATGAAGGATAGTTTGGGCAATTGTACTGCTGATCTCTTCTGGTCTGTTGAAAGGAGCAGTAAATGCTTAAAATGTTTTTATTCATTTTTTTTTCTTTTTAATTTCTTATAGCTTTCTTCTTGTTGTTGTCGTGTTCTGATTTATTGATTTATTTAAACCAATTTTGCAGGTTTATATCTGGCAACCTAAAAAAACTAATTTGAAGATAACTTCATGTAATACAGCAACCATGGCTGGATTCCTATTACTCTACTTAGTGAAATTTTGTATCATTTCCAATCTTTTGTTTTTGGTTTTACTATTGTGTGGTTTTTTTAGAGACACAGGAAAAGGAAGAGAAAAATCTTCATTGTTCGGTGTGCCCAGCACACCGGTCCATTCCAATCTGTCCAGTTCATGGCCCAGTTAGTTACGTAAGTCTCAACTGAGAAAAATAGCTCAGAAGATGCTGCTTATCCTGCCCAGGGCACTTCTCCACCCTCAGTCTTTTGGAAAGCCAAAGTAGTTCTAACTCCTTAGCCTACTGAAGTTTTTCCAGGCATTTTCTTCTTTGGTGGCTTTAAGAGTCTAATTCAGCAAACTGTTCAGAAGTTTCACTCTTAGTGGTCAAAGAACAATCTAAAGATCATGTAAAATTAATTCTCAGCATGTAGCTCTTTATTTGAACTTCATCACATGTTACCCTGTCCATCTTCTGAAGAGCTTCACTCGTGCCCTTCCCTTCTCATGAGGAACAAGAATACGCTGGCTGCGGCGTTGTGCCCTTCCGCCCCTCTCAAGTACTTTTTCACCTCTCCTTGCCTGTACGCTTGCTCGAAGTAATATTGCACGTAGCTCCTTGGTACAAACCCTCAGTAAATCAGGTCATGTCTCAGTTTGCTTAAAAGTTTTTCATCAGCTCGCCATGACAGTGTGAAACATGAACTTCTGATTGTTTCTGTACACCAGCGCCTGCCTGGTTTTACTCGTTGTCT
>NW_004524639.1:99693-102236 GCF_000260255.1 Octodon degus
GGGAGGGGAGGGGAGGGGAGGAGACAGGGAAAAAAATGAATTTTATCCTCAAACTCTGATCCTCTTTATTCTTCTGGAACCAAGTTCAAAAGGAGGAGAACTAGGTTACTGTAACTTTGATGTCCCACCTACTTTTGCTGTGATTTGAGTGTATTTTTCACCATGTCACTGTCTAAAGGACATCAACACTGTACTTCTGAATCCAATTTTGAAAACTCAAGAATACATTTCTTATTTTTTCAAATTTCACCTTATGGATATGAATCTTCACCAACTGCCCACAATTACATCTTTTTGTATCTCGCAAAAAAAGAGCAAAGTAGTTTCAAAAGTTTGTATGAGACTTTTGAGGGGAGTTAACACTGAAATTTAGAGAAACTTCTGCCACTATTAAATTCTTTCCATTCATGTATTTAGGACTCTAGCACCCAGATGACTTTCTTCTTCCTTTCCAAGTCAGATGTATGCATATACCCATCTCACTGTATGCCGCTGGTTTAAGACTATGAGCCAGGGTAAGACTAAGAAACACTTATAATTAGATATTTTCCCCTATGTTATAGAAAAAACAATGAAGGATCTAGGACTTTAGAAGTATCTTGAAATTCATTAGGTATTAAGCAATAGAATTTAAGCTCAAGTATTTCTTCCTCAAAGTTTGCTATATGCAAAATCCTCCCTTTTAAATAAGAGTCATATAAATTGTAAGAGGAGATAGAAGTGGAAAGTGCTAAAAAGGAACATTTCATACCCTACTCTCCCTTCCAGCCTTTATGATCTCACAGTGGAGATAGGGGAAGGCAAAGAATGATAGTTGCAAAATACCACATAGACCGTGGTGTGCTTTAACTTCCTCCTACTGGCACTGCAAGCGCATTGAAAGGTCATAAATTGTTTACACGGACCTCAACCCACTAATAATGCCAAAGGTGGCGGTCATCTCTAATTATAAATGCTGAAGTCATGGGACAGAGATAAAACCCATTGTTCTTTCCAGGTAATAGCGTAACCACAAGACTTTGCCCAGGTCTTGATTGTACCTTGAAGGGTGGATCCTTCTCCAACTGAGAATCTTGAAGGGTCTGGTGGCAGGGCACTGTGGTCTGTCACCTGAAGACCAGCCAGATCCTGTGTCCCAGAACGCAATGGATGTAGCAAATCCACGTAACTGAGACATTGTCTGCCTCAGCATTTCCCTAGTAAATGGGGACAAAAGCATCACACTCACTCGCGTTTGCATACCGGGGAGGATTCGCACACATCGTCCACCAGAGGTCTTGGTGGAGCTCCTCTGCTGGGATCTGGGCGAAGCTGCATCTCACTCCGAATTACCTTAAATGCCATGCCTTTTGAAGGGGAGGGAACAGAACAAAGTGTTGGGTGCAGGACTTTCTCTACTCTGAGGCGTACTCATCACTTAACTTAAAGCAACATTATTTACGTCTCCAATTTACTCTCACCAGTTTTCCAATTGCAATCAGCAGTCTCTTCAGACCTCACAGTTCAGGCAGATGTGAGATCCTCATGTCGCTTATGGAAGGAACTTGATTATAATCGTGTTCCTCTATCAATCTCATTCTAGCTAGACAGCAGCTCAGCGCCCCTCTCCCTTTCACAGACTGGCCTCAGGAGCTCCATTCCAACTTCTGGACTGGCTGTCACCTCTTCTGTTTCTGCTTTCTTGCTGTGGTCCCTCAGTTATTTGGATCCACTACTCTTATAAAACACTCAGCCCTTAAATGGAGCAAGTGTGTTTTCATTTCTTTCTGCACTGGACAATTGGAAAATGAATTGCTCTTGCCTCCATCTCATGTTACTAAGTTCTCTAAGACACATCCTCGCTGGTAAGATTCTTTCTTCTACTCACAGTCATTTCTTCTGCACCAAGGACATTGAGAACTTGCTTCCTGTATTCCGCTTGAAGTCTGTCTCTCATTATTCCTCTGGCTTCATTTTCCAAGCCATTATGATCCCATTATCTCTGCTAAGTTGCTACATTATACACATGTAGATGTTGATGATGAAGAGATTATGATCTTAATATTTAATTGGTTTTTGTAAAGTGGTATTTGTTTGGAGATGACACTCTGATGAGGTGGCATTTCTCTATTTTATGCCGTTCAATGAAAGTCACTTACTGCGCAGGAAAGCAAAACAAAATGATAGTTGTGATTTTAAGGAAGAAAAGGCATTTCTGTTTAATCTCAGATTGCTGATACTTTGCTATTTAAAATGAAAAGTAGAATCTGGAGCCCTTAAGTGAAATCATTTCCTCAGAACTGCAGAAAGAACTATATTCGGAGCACTGCATAGACTTGATGGGGGGGGGACTTTGTTCTCCACTGGCATAGATATTTCAGGCCATTTTATTTTCATTAGTTTTATTCAAACATAAATTTATTGACCTGGAAGTGCTTTATTTAAGTAGATATGGAGCACCAGTTGTATTGTGGGAACCAGAAGTTCAGGTTAAATAAAACACAGACCAAGCCCTGCCCTCAAGAAACTTACAATAGAGTATAAGGGACAGGAAAGTCCAAATG
>NW_004524639.1:103031-105410 GCF_000260255.1 Octodon degus
TACTACTATTATTTGTATTTAGTTCAGGGTTTACAGGGTCTCTCTAAATAGATCTGACTCATAGTGATTCTCTTATTTTCAGCCTTCCAAATGCTGGAACTATGAGGCGCACACCACCATGCCCAGTCTCAGTCGTTGTTCCAGCGCACCCAGGAGGTGGGGCTGGCACGGCATTCCAGGGATCGAACTGCGGGCGTTGAGTTCTGCCTAAGCAGGCGCTTTAGCTGCTGAACTATCTGGCCAGCCCTTATGGCTCAATATTATAAAGGGCCAATCAATAACTATGAAAATGAAGGGACATGGTATACATATTTAATATTTAAAGAGGTTAAAATGAAAGTTGGCAAATGATTGAGAGAGAAATGCTGTAATCAGAAGCATCTTAGATGGAACTTTTATTAGGTGAGTGGATTCGGGGTGTGCCAAGTACCAAAATAGAGAAGGAATATTGACTTGTAGGAATTAAAAACTCTCCTCCTTGTCCTCACTTATCACTTCCTTGTGTGCAGAAGAGTACTCTTCTTGTGACTGTGCTCCTGTACTTTCCAACAGGGTAGCAAGGAGACCAGGGCTTAGTGAACCACGTATTAGACTTGTCATCAGGAAACGCCGGTTCTCACCACCTATCATGTCATCAGGGGCATATTATTTTTATTTCTCATCTTTAAAATAGAGACCCCAATATATTTTTCATTAACTTACAATTTGAAGTTAAAAATGTGCTAGAAAAAGTGAATCTACTTTGAGAAAAGCGAAGTGTAAGTGTAGGAAAACACCTAAGAAATGAAAAGTTCTTGGTACATTTACGTCAGGAAAGACAGGTCGAGAAGCTATCATGGGAGAAATCGAAAAGCACTGAGATGTACGACACAGTTGCCATGTCAGAACCATGAACAAATGAAATGAAAACAGACAAATTATAAACTGGGGGGTGGAATGAAACTTTGAGAGTTGAGCTAGAATGACAGGGAAATAATCTCTCCAGAGGGTCAAGGGAGTTAGCACCACGAGGGGAGCCAATACGTCCTATATTTCTTTCTCTGAATACACACAGACTGAGAGGTTTATGTTGCAGGTCTGACTTCCACATTTGCGGTGTGATACTCATGAGGGACCTTTGAGCTACACGGTATCCACGGGATCGGGATCTGTCTCAGAGATCATGCTTCTTTGGGGCTGTAGGTTCATTTGTGTGTGTTAAGGATATTCTAATTATATAATGATCCTATGTTTTGGCAAACTCCAGGACCTTGCTTTGGCAATCCCCTAACATCCATGTGAGAAGAGGATTAAGACTGCAGCACCAGCCCAAAGTCAGAAACCTGGCAGCTCACTTGCTGTTGGCCACTGTGACGCTGCAGTGGAAAGGTACAGAAGTTAGAGACCTGGAGGCCAGTGCCCAATGGCAATGACAACACAGGACAGACCTGTGCAGGAAGCTGAAGATCTTCAAAACTTCCTTCTTGCTATACTTTTTATTCCACATAGGCTACAAGCATGTAGGTTGGTTTCACCCACAGCCAGAAAATGGGATGAATTCCCTTCTGAACTGTATGCCAGCCATTCACAGACACTCTTAGAGCTGGGCTTCATTCCTCTGCCAGGCACTGCTTAATCTGCTCAAGCTGACACACTAAGACCAACACACACACCTCCTCAGGAATGCACACTAAGACCAACACACACACCTCCTCAGGAATGCACACTAAGACCAACACACACACCTCCTCAGGAATGCAGCATGAAGACATTGTGAATCATATACCAAAAAATATGAAGCCCAATTTTAAAATAAATAACAAATGAAACTCCAAATAGGAATCTTGTAAACCATGCCAATTTATTTTTTTCTAAAGAATAAATAAATAAATAACAAGAACAAAGACAGAGGCTGGCCTGATAGTGCAGTGGACTAAACACCTCCTTAGGCAAAGCGCAGAGGCTGGGGTTCGATCCCCGGTGAGCCATCCTGGTCCTGCAGCCCTGGGCGTGCTGAGATGGTGATTGAGACTGGACATGGTGGTGCACACTTGTAATCTCAGCACTCGGGAGGCAGTAAACAGGAGAATCACTATGAGTCCAATCTATGTAGTGAGACCCTGTAGACCCTGCCCTGAATACAAAAACAAAAAAGAACAAAGACAGAAATAAAGCAACATATAACAAAACAAATGGTACAGAATTTGAAAACATGAACAGAAAATTAACAATGGTTGTTATGTATTGTTGCCATCAAATTTGTTGCTCAGATTACCAGATATAGGTATGCAAGATTGGTAAAACAATGGACTCTTCCTTTCAATAAACCTTAAATTTTTTTCTTGTTCTTTTTTATATTTATTTTTAAATTCATTTATTTTAAAGACAGTTAGGGCCTTG
>NW_004524639.1:105521-109057 GCF_000260255.1 Octodon degus
TAACTTATAGGACATTAGAAATGGTACACATTCAGAAGAACAAGATGAAAGGTATTCAACTGTGGTTTTTACATTACACATTGCTTCCTCAATGTAATTTCTTAGATTACAGGTGTTAGCATATAATTAGTCAAAGTAACAATTTTAACCATTAACTGCTACTGTCAAAAACTGATGGAAACTGGCAGTGCTATCATCTCAGCCTCCTGTACATTTGCTTGTATGATTTTCGGTCTTTCCTTTTTCGTATCTTTTCTACTTTACCTCATCTCTATTGTTTATTCTTTATGTTCAGTCTCTTTCTGTTTTGCTATATCTGTTGTATGTACCTTTCAGATTTCGTTTAGTCTTTTACATTCTTACACTAGGGAGACAGTATACTATTTACACATGCGAATCTGATTTATTTCACTTATGAGTATAGCCTCTAGTTGCATCTATTTACCTGTAAAAGTCTCAAGTTTATCTTTCTTATAGCTGAGTAATACTGTTTTAATACATTATATAAAAACACCACATATTTTTTATCAGTCCCTTAGGTAATGGGCATTTTGGTTGTTTCCAAGATTTGGCCATGACAAATTGTGCTGCTATAAACATGGGTTCACATATATCACCGTGGTATCATGTTTTCAGTTCTTTACCCAGAAGGGAAATATCTGGGTTGAATGGGACTTCCAATCCCAGTTTCTTGAGGTGTCTCCAGACTAATTTCCATAGTGGTTGCACCAGTCTACATTCCCATCAACAGCATTCCTGTCTCCCCACAGTCCCTCCAACATTGGTTATTAGGTGATTTCTTTATGACACCATTCTTTCTGTAGGGAGATGGTGTCACAATGCTGTTTTAATTTGCATTTCTTGAATGACCAGTGCTGTGGAACATTTTTTCATGTATTTATTAACCATTCGTATTTCTTCCTCTGAGAAATGTGTATGAATCTCAGATGCCTATTTTTGGCAAATAAAAATTTTTGGATTGGATCTTTGAATTTGAGGGGCTTGGGTTTTCTTTTTTAGTTCTTTATGTATTCTAGATAGAAGACCTTTGTCTAAGTGATTGTTGGTTAAGATTTTTTTTCCCAGTTTATGGGTTGTCTTTCACTCTGTTGGCTGTTCCCTTGAATGCACAGAAACTTGCCAGTATGATGAGATTTGAGTTGATTCTTTGAAGTACTTTCTGTGCAGTTTAGTTATTGTTCAAAAAATCTCTGCCTAGCCCCATGTTTCAAGATTTCCACCTATGTTCCCTTCCAGTAGATTTAGTGTTTCTGTTTTAATGTTTAGTCCCTTAATGCATTTTGACTTTATTTTATTGTATTGATATTATACCAATTGAGGATAGAGATTTTGTGCCATACAGCCTGGATTTGAATTTTGTTTCTTCAGACTACTATATTTTCAACCTTGTGAAAATTACGCTTCCTGAGATCATGCTCATTGTTTTCCTACATGGTGTCTGAAATGTGTTTCAATAAGCACTTAGCGTCTCCCACCGAGCAGACCAGAAACTGTTGAGGATAAACAGAAAAAACAGATGCACGAGTCCCAAGTTCTAATATATTTTAGAGGATGAGCTTGGTATGAGCCACATCTGGATGAACCATGGAGCTTTGCCCCGCAGCAAGGGCACTCTCCAGCAGGTGCTGAGGGCTAGAACATCTGTACCACTCTGATGTGAGTCCACATCTTCTACTCTCTAGGATGTGGTGCTTCTGTGCTTCCTCGTGCTCCTGGAACCAGAACGACTCCACTGTGTGCCAGAGGACACGAGTTAGCAAGTATTACTTTGTGCAAGACAGAATTGTGGATAGAAAGATCTATGGTTGCAGGAAAAATGAAAACAAGTGCTGATGTTACAGGCTATTTTAAGAATTCAGCTTGAATATGCAAGCACTCAGCCATTCTTACAACAGGGGATTTCAGTTAAAACTCTTGATGGTGACTGTATTGATTACAGTGGTGGTGATGACAATTGTGGCCGTGGGCATAGACTCCTTTAAAGCATTCCATCTGCATGCTTTGTGTTAGTCTTCAAACTAGAATGAGGTGCTTTACCTTATTTAGACCTCACAAAATCTATTGAAATAGCTGTTGCTGTCTCCTCTTTTCAGACAGTAAATGTTAGGGCAAGAGGTAAGACCCTGTTTTTCCAATTTGAAACATTCTTTTCCATGATAAAACCTTGCAGAGTCCTTCTAAGAAGAAAACTTGTCACAGGATTATTTTTCTGTGTATAATTTGACATATTTCAAAATATGACACATACATTTTCTTAGTGTTTGTTGCACTATGAAAGCAGGTCATTGAGAGATATAATTTGGGTCATATCAATTTTATTTTCCCTTCTAAAACCCAGTAGTCCCATTAGAATAATTCAATTTAAAGTTATGTCAGCAGCATATATTGGTGAAGGCTTAAAGCAACTAGAATTCTAAAAAATGACCCACAGAAAACTGGCTATTTGTTCTGAACATAGTTCAATCCTATGACCCTCTAATTTCACTACTAGATATTCATCCATCAGAAGTAAAAACAGATGTCAAGAAAATTGTTTGTACCCATATACACGTACAAAACACTGAAATATCTATTGACAGGAGAATAGCAAATTGTTCTGGTTAATTTATGTAGCATAATACTGCTTACAACAACAAAACTTAAAGCTCATTTTTCTCAGTGAGTGAAGTAAGGTAACACATGCTTCTCCTTTTATTTTTTTCCAGAACTGGGGATTGAACTCAGGCCCTTGTGCTTGTCAGGGAAGCACTTATTCCACTGAGCCATCTCCCAAGCACCCAATACATGCTTCTCATTCCATCCCATGAATCTCTAGAATAGCCCAGTTGCACTGTAGTAAAAGTATTCAGCACTGTGTTTGCCCAGGTTTGGGTCCTTATCTAAGACCGTGACAAAATATCCAGGGGTGAGGAGAGTGTTCACTGTCTTAGTAAAATATGAACTCAATGGGCATAGCTGTCAAAATTTATTAATTGTAATAGTTAAGGCCTGTGGATTATATGCACATGAATTATACTTTGATAAAAAGTACACAGCAGGAGCTATAATTAGATTTTTTGTCAAACTATTTTATGTCTTCATATTAAAGATTAGTTTGGGAGATATTCAGAAAGAACAATTCACTTGTGATTTTTATCACTAAAGTTTTTTTAAAACACAACTACTTTTGTCTCTCTAGCAGAAAGTGGTTATTATTCCCAAGTATCTATCATTACTTTTGTTTTTATAACTCTTAAGTTTAGCTGGATGCATAGATCACTAGCTAAAGACCATAATTCTCAGGCTTTTCCAAAATTAGATATGTCCATGTAGATATGAGTGTACATAAAAATGGATATGAAGTCCTGCTGAATTATAATAGGTAGTATATGTAGCTTGGAGGTTTAACTATTAAAAGGTAAGCTGTGAGTTTTTGTCTCACCTTTTCTTCTTCTTGCTAGAAGGTATCTAGAATAATGTGTCTGTTATCAACTATCAAGCATGCATGGAAGACAGTGATGGATCTCAATATAAGA
>NW_004524639.1:110114-111312 GCF_000260255.1 Octodon degus
TTTTTTTTTTTTTTATTTTAGGGAAGGGGCTACAGGGTGTTCAGGGTCTCACTACTAGATTGGACTCATAGTGATCTGCCTGTTTACGGCCTCCCAAGAGCTGGGATTACAGACATACAATGTGACACCACACCCAGTCTCAATTGCCTCCTCAGGGCACCCAGGGGGTGGGGCTGGTGGGGCAAGCCTAGGGATCAAACCCCTGGCCCCTGTGCCTGCTTGCAGGTGCTTTAATCCACTGAGCTATTTGGCCAGGCCTTGCATTCTTGAAAATTACCTGGGATGTGTGTTTTCTCACCACAAAAGTTCTAAGCATGAATCATCCTCATACCAGTGAAATTCGTGTGTTAATTTGGTCATTTTAGGTGTTCCATAATGCATGCATGTTTCAGTATAGCATATTGTGTATAATTAATAGATATAATTTTATGTCATTTAAAAATATTGAAACTTCATAGGTTGGCAAAAGAATTAAACATAACTTATATTGTCATATTTTATTGATTCTGAGAAATAATTGATCATAAGTCACATAGATTATTTTATTGTCTGTTGAGAAAAATATCAGTTAATTATAAATTGTCACTGATTATAAGACATGAAAACTTCAGAGATGTTAAGCATGGAAAATATGTGTCTTAAATATTAATAAAACGCTAGTGCCACCCCGGCCCCCACTGAGCGGTAGCTGCGCTGCGATTGCTGGCGTTATTGCTACTAATATCCTTGCCATGTGAACTCGGAATCGGGTGCACAGGAGAGTTCTGTAAGCTGATGTTTCCACCATGATAGGAAGATGACTCCTTGCTCCTCTGAATGCCAGCTCTGTTCACCAGCACCTCAAGCTTCGTGCCAAGAGGACCTTACATGCATATCAACTACGCTATTTACTATTTTTTTACATCATTTATTTTATTTTAAAGAAAAAAATATAAAAACAATGGTACAGAATCTCAAAACAAGATTTTAGGAGAGTAACAATGGCTAGTACATTGTGTATTGTTACTGCCAAAGTAGTTTCTCATATTACAAGATGTAGGCAAGAAATAATAAACAACATAGGTACAAACCTCTTTTTTTTTTAAAGTCAACAGAAAATGGAAATATACTTTTTAAAGTTTCTAGTACTAGGAGAAGATATCATATAATGTCTTTTAAATAAATTGTAAGTCAAAGATACAGTATAAATCTTAGAACA
>NW_004524639.1:115459-116400 GCF_000260255.1 Octodon degus
AAAAAGAAAGAAGAAAGAAAGAAAGCGAGAAAACAAGAAGGCAAGAAGGCAAGAAAGCAAGAAAGCAAGAAAGAAAAGAGGAATAATCTTTGCTAGAGGAGTTGCCTAGGGGGAAAAGCCCAGCTGCTTTCTAGGACAGTGAACAAGTTGTCTGCAAGAATAAAGGAGAGCAGAACCAGAGGCAGGCGGAGCGCTTTCGATCTGGTGATCTCTGCCAAGCCTCGTCATTATTCTCAAGGGCAGAAGAATGTTTTCACTTGGCAAAACATGTATAGAATGAGCTGGGAAAATGCTCTTAGATAGCATACTTCTCAGAAATAAGGCACTTTGTTTCCAGAATATGAGAATGTGTGTGTAGAAACTGTTGTCCAAATGCTGAAGTAAAAGTCTGGTTTTGATTTGTAGTAGGCAGCTAAACTGGATAGAAATATTACAGGCAGTCAGACAGGGCCAGGCCCTCAAGGAGACAAGATGGAAGACAAGGTGATTTTGCAACTTTGGAAGAGACAGACACTCTCCCTATGGGCCAGACCTCAAGAAAAAAGAGGAAACAAATGCAGCCACATACTTGCCTAGGAATGGGCATCAGTGTTTGATTGTCTAAAGAGGTATCTATCACTTTGAAAGAGCTTGAAAGAGTCACTAACCCAACCCTCAACATGAAGAAGAAGACACCCTGTCCCATATTCATGGCTCACTTCATTTGGTACTGGATTCAATCAATATTACCTGAGCAGTGGTATTTGTCATGTCATTGGCTGACCATAGTTTTGACCCACCTTATGCCCACCTAAGTGAGTTCCCATGTTTTCTACCATAGATCCATGGTAGTAAAACCACTCCATGGTTTTACTTTATAAAAATCCCTGGAGGAGACAGCTTCCAGGAGCAATCTGCTCAGGCCACCCTTCTGTCCCTCTCTTGTACAGAAGCTTTCTTTT
>NW_004524639.1:117640-123715 GCF_000260255.1 Octodon degus
TGAGTACATGCAACAGAGGAGGAAATGAGAAGGCAGACAGGGACTAGGTGGGGAGGTGCCCACTAGGTTCTGATACCCCTAGCTGTTACTGTTGTCTTGTTGATGTTTTGAAGTCACTATTTTGATGTCTGCCTGCAAATACATTCTCTTTGTCAATGTCCTAGGTGTGAACAGAACTGACAAGGGCTACATGTTGAATGACAAGTGACAGACCCTTCCAGTACATTATTATTTCTGATGGGTCATTATACTTCTCTTAACGCAAACTAACACTGAGAGAGATTTCTGACAGCCGCATCACATTTACACATCTTATTATTAACTGCAGCCAGGGAATTTTTGACTGTAGTTCCCATGTCCTGAACACACATCATTAATATTTTTAATATTAAGCCTTAGGACTTGATAACTACTTCTGTTGGGTTATTCATGGAGAGATGACTTCTTGAATGAGGTAGAGTTTTCAGACTTTTTTTAGGTGATTGAAAGTGGGAGGCTAAGCTAACTTGCAAAAAGAGAGGCCTGGTCCAGCAACAAGCAGAACACATTCTGGGATGGCCTCTGGGATGGCCACAAGGTTGGCACCTGGCTTTAGGTCCAGAGAACTGCCCTGGCAGAAGGAGTGACACTGAGGAAGCCCTGTGGGGGAAGCTGAGGGCCTTTGGGAGTTGCTGCATGAAAATAGGATTAAGACCCGGTGAAGACTGGGAAGAAGATGAGCCTGACAACTTGGAGTCTCTCAGTTTTCCCATCTCCTTGAACTCGCTTTGAGAAGGCTTTCCATCCTAACTCAGGATACCCACAGAGAGGTTCATGCAAGAGCTCTTCTGTATTAAATGGTATCATCCACCTGCACTTGTTAAAATATACCTAATACTACCTTGAAAACTCAAGATTGATTTAGGGGGAGCATTTTGTTCCCTAAAATTTCATATGTCAAAGATGATTCACAACTACAATGGATGCTAGAAATAGGAATCCCATCATGGAACTGCAGAGTATTTGACCATTCAATCACGGCCTTTTGCATATAATATCCAACGTGGGGCCAGGGAGATGGCTCAGTGGAATAAGGGCTTCCCTGGCAAGCGCAAGGGCCTGAGTTCAATCTCCAGTTCCACCAAAACAAAAAACAAAAAACAAAAAGCATCTAATGAGTCTCAGCAGTTAATAGCTAATATGAAAAGCATAAATCCACTTGTCATGTTTTTAAAACATTGTTTCTGGCTGTGTTTTTGTTGTTTTCTACTAAAAAAAAATACCTACCATCTCCATCCTTTCATTCCTTTTTGTTTCATCCATCCCAAAAGAACTATGTTTTGTTTTAACATTTTGGCATCATTTCTACTTACATTTCTTTCTGAGTAGCAAAGTATTTGTTTTATACCATTAAGACTTTAGTAGAAACACTGTGGTAGATTAAAGAAAGCAGCCTAACTTAAAATGTATTTGAAAGAATGATTATTGAGCCCCTCTTACTTCACCTATCATAAGCAAAAGACATTCTTGCTTAAACTTTTTTTACTAAAAATTTATAATAAAAAGAAAATATTTAGTGATTTCAGAATGATTAAAGAAAATCGTGTTTCTAGCATGCTACAATTAATAGGTCTTCTGAGATTGAAATACTTTTTTTAAAGTTATTCCAGGAAACACATGTGAACAACGTGTCCAGATCTACTCAGTCCCTGTCTCCAGAGCAGTGGGTAAGCAATGGGGTGCTGGGCTCTCACAAACTGAGAGGATCCTAGCTTTCAAATCTTTGATGCCACGGAAAATATCATTCTTGTAGCTCACACTGATTTTCTGTTACCAAACACTATACAATTTGCCCACAATTCCAAATTGAATAAGGCCTGTTTTAGGATCCAGCTGGGGAAGCACTGCTGGAACTGGAGAGCTACCTGAACATATATTTATGTATATATACAGGATATCTTGGACAATTGTACTACTGATTTTTGCTGGGCTACTGAAAGGAACAGTTAATGCTTGTTTTTTTCTTATCCTTTTAGTTTTTATGTTTTATTTCTGTTTTACTAATTTTGCATGCTTATATCTGGTAATCTACACAACTAATTTGAAGAGAACATTATGCAGTACAACAACCATTGTCAAATTACTATTAGTCTGTTTAATGAAATTCTACATTATTTCTAAATTGGGCATTTTAAAACTGTTTGTATTTTTAAAAAATAAAAAATAAAGTTAACATTTTCCTATATTGTGCTTCTTTTTCCTATGAGAATGATTCCTTTTGGAATAGCTCCTGATACACATTTAGGATCATGAATCAGAGTGCAAACTGTTAAGTTTCTCATTACAAGGCAGATTTTCACTAAGTCAAATGCAAGGCCTCTTTTGTTTACTTCCTAAGTTGTAAGGAAGAGATAATGCATCAGGGTGACCCAACTCTTTAAAACAACTCACAAGAACAATTCCTTTGCTTTTGGCTTCATTTCTGATCCAGCAGGACTTGTAGACTCATTGTGCTGTAAAGCTACAGGAAGACTGGCTCAGGATCAGGCTGTCATTCCTCGTCTATGAGGCCAGCCTTTCTCCCTGCGTGGCTCCTCTCTTTCCTTTCCTCCTTAGGAAATGTGGATGCATGGGCACTCACTAAATAAATTCCACCAAGAAAATCTGGAATGGGTTCATTCAGTGCTCTCATCTCATGGCTCCTGTGAGCTTGTGCAATGGAAGGGTATAGATGAACAAGCTAGACGCAGAGACTGACCTGAGGAAACTGACTCCTCTTTCTCTTCCTCTCTTCAGTCCATATATGACTATCTTCTCTACTCTCTCTATGTCTGATACATTTTCTGAGCCCTGGTGAAGAAGAAATAGGGTAATCCTAGCTTTCAAATCTTTGATGTCATGGAAAATGTCATTCTTGTAGCTCACACTGATTTTCTGTTACCCAAGCACTGTACAATTTGCCCACAATTCCAATATGAAAGTTTCATTCTTGATATTTCTAAGCATAAGCATTCATATATTAAAGCACTTGTCACACTGGACTAGTCTTTGATTTCCTTCCTACCATATTGAGGGCTATTTGATAGAAAGGCCTATGAATAAAATATTTTACTTTTTTCATATTGGTATTTTATTCATATTGGTATCCCCAGTGACTAGCAGAGTACCTAAACAGTAGTTTCTCATTAATTTCAAATAGTTATTTAAAAAATGAATGTTAAAAAAAGGAAATTTCATGGATATATAGGTAAATGAGTAGCTGAGTTATGAACTCTCATGGGTAGAGTGATATTATTTTTCCTCTGAGAAAATGGCTTGATGATTACCTCTTAAGATTTTTCCTAACATCTGTGATTCTATGACTGCTCATTGGTTAGAGTTCTTGCTCGAAAATGTACATCTTGACTCTAAAGCTTTTACGTTTGTTTCCCAGTCAGAACACCTCATCCCGATCCCTCAACTGCCTGGAGTCTGAATCCTCTTTTCTGTTGCACTCAGCTGTTGATCCCTGTCTTTCCTGGCTTGTCTGGGGTCCTGTTTCATCTCTGTGAGCCACACTGTCTCTGTTTTTCCTTGTGCCTTTCCTATAGTCGGAGAAGGATGCCATGATCCTAAAAATACCGCAGGAAAGCTAATTCTTTATTCAACATCTCAGAAAGGCTCTAAAGTATACACAGCGCTTCTATCAATTCAGCTTCTCATCCACTTCATCTTTCTCAAAATGTTTTCAGTGAATTTTATGTCCCAGATGTGCCGTAGGTATTATATGCTTATGACAACAGATAACAGCTAAATGCCACGTCTTAAGAAGCTTAGCATTTGCTAGAGATAGATATGTACATCAGCAACTGTCATAAGGCATTGCAATTTGGGTATTGAGTTGGAAGTCTATACAGAGTATGCTGGAAGCTCAGAAGAGAGAACGATCAATATTACCTAAAAGACAAGGTGGGAAACTTCAGCTGAGCTAATAAGAATGAATTACAAGTGAATCAATGTGGCTGGGGGTTAAAAGACTGGGGAAAGGAAGTGGGCTGATGCTGCCTCTGCTTCAGCCTTTCCCCTGCCCAGTCCTGCTTCGTTTTGCTTTAATGAGCATATTCCTTGAAGCCTCTTCTTACTAAATATCCAGTGTGATTCATCCCATCTCAGAGTCTACTTTTCTGGGAAGACAACCTGTTCCTAAGGAAGATTTCTGCATACATAACGATAAGAAAGGAAAAGGAGAACAACAAAAAGAAAACTGTGCCTTAAGAAGATTGATTTAACAACAATTTAGAGATTAGTTCTTAGGTCGTTTCCACAGCTCAAGCAGTAGTTAATAAGGGCCTGAAGTTAAAATAAATGGAATAGAAATGAAAGGAAAGGAAATTCTATAGAGAGAGATTGCTATTAACTCTAATGAGTAAAATAAATTAGAAAAGAGTGAGGCTTCCTGAGCCACAAAACTCATAAAGGAAAGGTTGAGATTGTTAATGCTGAGGGCGAATCCTCTTGTAGGGTGTCTGAGGTGTTGAGGACATGCAGGGCAGGCCTAGATTTCACCAGTGAGACCTGGCCTGAGAAAGCGCAGCGTGGTCACCCTCCTCCTATATATGAGGAAAATGGAGGGCAGGTGAGCTTGCTCAGGAGAGTACTTAGGAGAGAAGATGGCTGTGGAACTCTCTGAACAACTCCCACACATGACACATAGAAGAGACGCCAATGAGAGGGGCTGAGGAGGGAGCCTCACAGCTAGAGGAAGTGGACAGAGATTTGCAGTCAAATGGCAGACAATGGAATTATTGGTCAAGTGGACTGAAAAGTTATGCTAGGTCCTGCCTTGCAGTAACTATGGTCCACTAAGAGATAAATAGAACTACACAGACCACTTCTACACAGCATGGAGAGGTTTGTTGAACATGCATGCTCAGTGCTAGGGGAGAACTGAGTGAGGGAGGGCAGTTGCTAGCACTGCTGAGTCAGTCTATTCCTCTGGTAATAATCAAGAGAGGAAGATGGAAAGGCTTTTGCCAAGGGCAAAGAAATGTCTTCAGGGAAGGATCAGAAATAGGGAAAGGCCTACTTCAAAATCAATTATTCATTATTTGTGAAAGAACGTGAGAGAATGGCATTGAGTATTTAAAACACATTCGAAAGTTTCAGCAAACCAGAAGCAACTCTGTCAGCTTCCTCTCACCCATTTCGGCAGAATAACCTGCGGGACGTTTTCTGTGCACGGAATTCACACGCATCACATATCACTCCCCAGAGGTCCAAGGAGCAAAAGATTCCTCAGAGTTTATTGGCCAGAGCTGTTCCTTGCTCCAGGGCCAAGTAAATAAAATATTGTTTCTAACAAATGTAGCCTTATTTTTCTGCATCCCAGGGATCAGAATTTCAAAATAGCCTTTTTTTTTTTTCTCAAATTGTAGTTTGAATTGATTTTCTCATGTTTAAAAAAAATTCTAAATTTATAGTCACGTCTTTTGTTTTGTGGAATGATTTTATAGCCATTCATATAGGGAAAATATGACAGAGAGAGGGAACAAAATAAAAATCATTTGCAGTTGAATTACCTGAAGATGATCAATTTTAACAATTTCAAAAGTTTCTTCCATTATTTATGTTATGGCCGTGTTTCTGCATACTAGGGTTGCATTTACAGTTTTGTATTTTTTTATTAATTCTATTGAGAAACAGCAATGAGACAGTCTCAAAACCGATTAGTAGCACAGTTTCAATAATTAACATAATGCATATTGTTATCTTCTTAGTGATTATTCATAGTACAAGATGCAGACATGATATCCTGTCCAAATACTATTAGTATAAATTTTTCTTCTCATTGAATTAAGAGAAAGTAACTGTATACCTATCCTATTTTGTATATACAGATACAAAATGGTCCTTCCTTTGTTTCACCTTTTTTGTGTGTGTGTAGTTTTATTAGAGATGGGTATTTCATTGCCATTTAAATATTGTAGGTGAGTGAATTCAGCAAAATAATCCAATATAGTCCAGTAGTCCATAATAGTAGTGGGTTATCTGTAGGACTGGCAATGTCAGAAGTTGTTGACTTGAGCCTTTCACAGCTCAGCATATTAATATGGCATT
>NW_004524639.1:124132-131609 GCF_000260255.1 Octodon degus
AAATCCCTCTATTCATTAAGAGAATGTAACTATATATCTATCCTAACCATTTTGAATACACAGATACAAAATGGACATTCATGTGCATCCCCTTTTTGTTTAGTTCCATAATTTGAATATTATAGGTGTGTGAACTCAGCAAAACATTCTAAAAGAGTCCAGTAGTCCATAATAGTATTAGCTTTCTGGCTTTACTTTTTATACCTCATTTTTATACTTTTCTGCTGGATTCTAAAGACCAAGATAAAGCAGAACCTATATAACAAGAAATGTATCATTTGTATCCGATCAGGTCAGTCAAGTCCCCTGAGGATTTATTCTGTTATCCTGTACCGCAGTTTGCAGATCCTTTGTCAGTGTCAGCCATGTGGATGAGTCACGGCCATTGCTTGACCAGATTTCTCTTTGTGAAAGCCTGAGAGAATGTTTTCTCTCCATGTGACTCTCCTTAGACACACTCTACATCACTGATCACAGTGCTCTGCGGGCCCATAATTTTGTTGGTCAGAAAATTTGGGACACCACCGAGCTACATGACGTTACAGTGCAAGTTCTCATATGTCCTGAGTCTTAAATGATCTTAGAAGGCTAGGGCCAAAATGATGGCTTTCCTTGTAACCCTCCTTTTTCTCTAATTTTGGTCTGCAAACTTAGGTTGTTCACCCTCCAGAAGAGAAACTTATTACTACCCTAAAACATAAGCAGTTGGGTTTAACCTCACTGTCTGTCTGAATATCACACATCTTAGGCATAACATGGAGCAGGTATTTCCCATCTAGTACTGGTATGTTAAACTGTAAGTCTGTACAGAATATGAAGAAAAAAATTTAAAAAATAAAAAATATTTTAAAATATGAATAAATAATTACATATTTTTACACAGAAATTTGTAAATCTAACCATATATAGCATTGTAGGAGGACAGTCCTGTGACATTTTTATTTTTTTCTTGTCTCTTTTTCTCATTTATTACCTTTAAAGCAAAACAAAACAAAAAAATGTTTACTTGAGAGACAGTATGGCAATAATTGGCATGTCATGCCAGGCAGTATGTATCGAGAAGACCAGAATGGCAGGCACTCCAAGTGTGACCCTTCTATTCCATGCTGCTTTCTTCAGTGTATTTTGATATATTCTTTGTAAAACCGTTAAGATATTCTTAGTCATCTTTTTCTGGTTGTTGTAACAAAATACCAGACACGCAAGGCTAAAGGAGGAAAGGTGACTTGGCTCACAGCTTGTGGAGGGTCAGTTCGCAGTTGGCTGGCTCCAGGCAGGGTGTCAGGGCCGCGGGCACCATTCCTGGCAGTAGAAGTTACCAAAAGCAACAAGCGAGGAGGAAAGCACGCCTCTTTCTTTCATTTTATCCCGACTGCTAGGATCGGTGTGGTGCCAGCCCAAGTAGGCCGGTGACTGCTGAGCTGATCCCGCTACCACACACTCAGTCCCAGCATTAAACATGAACCAATCACAAATCTCTGAAAAAGCCCATCTAAAAGTGCACAAGGGGACATCTAGGCATGAACCGTAGCAGATATGAACTTCTAACTTCTGAATAAGTAGCTTGACTTTTCCATGAAGTGATACATGTGCATGTCTGAATTCCATCTGTAATCTTTGCTTGGAAGAGTAAAGGCGCCCCTTCACAGGACAATCGCACATACCCTCCTGTGCACCTCTGTGGTTCCCACTGAGGCTTGCCATTAGTTCCAAGGAATGTAGACCTTTCATGGTATGCATGATTTTTGGTGTTGTCTTCTGGGATAAGAGCCATGTCCTATTTATTCTCTTCCATGTTTGTTAATCTGCTGTGTAACAGATTTTTATTATATATCTGTGGAATTAATAATGACTCTCTTAATACCTAAGAAGCAAGCATTGTGCCAGGGATTTTATTGCTAATCTACATGACAGTTCTTAGTTTAAAAGGTGATTACTGGTCCAGTTTTTAGATGAGGAACTTGTTGATTAATTTTTTTGGTTCTATGCTGTGAATTAACACCTTACTTAAAGTGAGTAGCCTAAACTGGATGAATCACTTTGGTTAGACCCAGGACTTATTTCCCTTACTTAATTAACCGCTCAGGGGCTGTTCCCATGGGGGGTTACAAACTGAATAAGATGTGCAGGTTGGCCTTTAACAGTAGGCAGTGTGAGAGGTGACAAAGTTATACTTCTAAGGTGAAGAGTCACAGGGGAGAGGGGAGGGGAGGGGAGGGGAGGGGAGTGTGCTTTCTGCTATGGGAGAGGACCATTTTATCACCAGCATTTCTCAGAATTGCCAGTATGCAGTGATAATAAAAAGGTAGAAAACCTTCAGTGGGCTTTGCTAGTTTTTAATTTTCCACAGGCAACATGACCTCTCATTTCTGCGCCTGTGCTGGGGGTCCCGGCCCATCACATACCTTATGTATAACAACATTACAGATTACAACAGGCAGAATTTGACAAGTACCAAGTGAGCACAAGGAGAGTGCACAGCTTTGTCTCCTACTTTAATCGGGCGTCATCATTCACTCTCCCCTGTTATCTGAGTGCAGCGTCTTCCGGCCAAAGATAATGGAAAGAGCAGGAGGGGCTGCAGTGAGGGCACAGCAGGAGTCCTTGCTCGGATTAATTTAGAACAGTGACTTTTACAGCCAGATATCCAGAAGCATGTACACATCCTGGGGCTGCATCCTCATTATCTCTCTGCCATGTCTCCACAGGGCCTTTCAGAGCCCTCCAGGAACAAGTCAATCTGAGCTTGCATTTTTGTCCCCAAATACCCTGACCACATTTTTTCCATGCTAGTAATAAGAATATTAAATGCAACGTGCTAAATATTTTCAATGAAACATTAATTTGTGCAGAATGCTTTACATATTCTAAAAGCAATCCTCTGGGAAATAAAAAAATAAAAACATTTACTATACGACAGCTACCTGGTCAGGGGCTGTGCTGTTACTATCAAAATCTTTGCATCTGAACTCTAGACCCTTGAGTGTCCATATCTTTTATTTTTTTATTTTGCTAACCTCTTCTTGACCTGTGGAAACTTTTGCTGGAAGATTCATTCTCCTTGGTGAATATCTATGCTCATTTCTTCAACTGAAAGCTTCTGGGTCGATCTTGGGAAGTTATAAGCTTACTATTAGCTGCACTGCTGTGAACCTGTCAAAGTGTACGTCACCACAAGCACTCACCGTCCTGACATGGAGGTTGCCTAGGGAAGCCCAGGCAAAAAGCCCTGTTCCCAGATCTGGGCACTCGAGCAGCACAGTAATTGGTCATTGATGATATTTATTCTTCTGTGAGTTAAGTCCAAAAGAGATACTTCATTAAGTTCTTGCTGCTTAAGCCCCAGGGTTCTTTCTGATTTTTCGTATTTCAATTTTTGTTGAATTCAGTGACCTATACAACAAATTTCTATAAAAATACTTCCAGGCATAAGTCAACCAGAGAATCCCTACAAACATGGTTATGCCCCATGTTTTGTTGACTTAAAACAAGAAAAGCAAAATATTTCCTAATCCCTATGAGAAAATTAACTTTGTTTTATGCTGTTCACTTATTTGGATCTCTTCTTCTTTTGATAATAAAATCACTGGTGAGGGTTGGGAACTTTAGGAATGTCACATAGAGAGACAAAGGCAGCAAAGGGTCATGTAGACCCCTAGCTGTATTACAGGCTTACAAAAGCCTTTGTCTCCTGGTTGCCTATCAGCTTACACTCAAAGACAGACAAGGCCTTTTCCTTACTTAGTCTATAGGATCTTAGACTAGTCTTTGAGTGTAAGCTGATAGGCAACCAAGAGCCACAGTCATCTATTATCAGGAGATATTTGACCTATGCTTTGGAGATATAGCAGAACACAGAGGTCTTGGCCAGGAGAGGCTTCTTCTGTCTTTGGAGATACTGTCATCATTAGATGACCAAAAGCCCTTGTTCCAAGGATCAGCTTATGATTCTGATCCATGTGCTGAAGGTGATTTGGTCAAGACATTGTTTGGTTTGGTGAGAGTATTTTATATGTTACTTTACAGAGTTTTTCATTTCCAATGATTTGAAAGTAGAAAATGGCAGAGAAGAATTTCACTGCTTACCTCTTTATGCCTGTGCGTATTTGCTCAGTCAGGACATCACTACTGAGAGCGCTGTACAAGGGAAAATGGGTGACATAAGTTAATAGCCTTTATCTGTAACCTCAAGCAGTGATCATGAAAATAATACACATGGAGCAATTTATTTCTTCAAGTAATGCATCCTGTCTGTAGGCACAGAGATATACAAGCAGGGGTTGGACACTGTAGATGGCAACATGTTTCAGAGAACAACCTATGCAAAATCATGGTAGAGATAGAGATGATAGTCCAGGTGATCAGAAACTTAGTGCGGAAAGGTCACGGGACTTGTAAGTTTCATTGAGACTGATTCATTTTTGTTTTGTTTTCATTTTTGGCACAGTACTGTACTGGAAATTGAACCAGGTTCTTTGCATTGATTTATGTCCTCAGCCTTCTTGGTTGTTTTGTTCTGTTCTGTTCTGTTTAGGCAAGGTTTTATTAAGACATCACAACACTACCTTGCCCAGGTTGGGCTCAAATTTGCAATTCTGCCTCAGCCTCTCAGAATGCTGGAGTTACAGGCACACACAGCCCTAGTTTAAGCTAGCAAAAAACAGGATTGTCTCTGAAAGGCTATAGGAGAGACATGTATCAAGAGTCTGTCTGTTGGGGCCGGGGAGATGGCTCAGTGGAATAAGCACTTCCCTGGCAAGCACAATGGCCTGAGTTCAATCCCTGGTTCCACAAAAAAAAAAAAAAAAAAAGTCTGTCTGTTGGAGAATCACCCCTGCAGTACTGAGAAAGTTGCCTGGAAAAGCATATGTGTTGGGTTAGGGAGGACATTTAGGAGGCCATTATAGCAGGGTAGCCAAAATGACATAAATGAGATCACTGTCCCATTGGAAGTGAGGAAGAGAGAAAATGAAAATTAACGGTCCTGCATTTGCTCGCGATCAGCTTCTGTGGGCTATCTGCAGGCAGTGCTTTATCCACTGAAGGCACTGAATGCTACCAGGCACACCTGCTTCTTAACTTGAGCTTCACTCAAGAATAGAACTCAAGCCAAGTAAAATGCAATTTTCTCAGTATGGAACTTCAGCTAAAAACAAGTAAGCACAGCAGTTCCTAATTACTAGACTGGCAACTTTTTAGCAAGGTGGGGAGATCAATTTGAAACAACAACAGCAAAACAGGATGTATTCTCTAGCAGGCATTTCCCTAAAGGCAATCTGGACAAGAGAAAACCTGTAAAATCTAGACATGCAGCAAATAGAAAGGTGTTTTTAAAAGCTTCCAAATACTTCAGAATTGAGCAAGAACGTATCATGTACATTTCTCTGACTTGGGAATGGGATGGGTTGTAATCGCTAGCTTTCACCATGGCTTCATAATATCTAAGTGACCATATGACAAACATAAACCACCCTAAACCATAATTTTACCTTGATGTTGTTACATAATAGTTTGTAGAAGGAGAACCTATAAGGCTGGCCAAAATCACATTGTTATTGTAAAGAGTTAAAGTGTGGAAGGTTGAGAATACTTACTATATTGGTATTACAGCAAATTCACAATTACAAATAAAATATATATCATGCTCATACAATCACCGTATTTTCTTGACTGTAAAGAAGGGCCTGGAATGTTAATTTTGGTTTTTACAGCATCCTGTCTGCCATCATAGAAGGAAGGTGAATATTTTTGCAGTTGTTGAAAAAAAATTAATCATTGATCACAAGAAAACAATCTTTTAATGACAATGAAACTTTGAGAACATGATCCCGTCTTCATTCTGTATGAGCTCTCTGCCCAGGACACAGGAGATGCTTGCACTTGGGTCTTGGAATGGTTTGCTCTTCTCTACTTGTTCTTTCTTCCTTCCATTTTTGGCTAGGAATAACCTCTCTCTTCCTTGATCTTCTATCTGTTTGAGAAGCTTTCTGATTCCTGTACTGAGAGCCAAGCCACGTGCTATCCCATACACCTCTAGCAGAGCTACTTTTGTTTCTAAGGTTTATCATTTAATGGGTTATTTTCCATGAAACACTTTCAGCCTCTAAAAGAAGCAACTCTGCCTTTGATCATATTTGTAACAGACGTGACTTGCAGCGGAGCTCAGTCAGTGTGTACAGAATGTTTAGTACCTATTGAAGCAATGACAACAGGAGGCATTAGAGTTGAGGTACTTTTCTATGTTACAAACTTAATGGAAATCTAAATCCATCTATTTTCACATGTGTCTCTTCTACCGGAAAGAGAAGTATTTCACATCTTAGTTATACTGTTTAATAAATATTTCTTGAATATTCACTAGCTTAAATTTTTGTGTCATGTTTAAAAATTTTAAAAATCCTTGTTATTGTTCCAACTTGTTCACAAGAAAATGTGACACAGCTTTAGTCTTATGTTGAAGAGATGTGTGCACAAATAAATACACCCCATAATGAAGCATAGCATAATTACAGTGCATTAGCCTTGCTAAAACAGGGCCACAGGGTCAACCCTGAACCCACAGAGCACTGCTGAGGAAGGTAGAAATTAATATTGATAGCAATTATGATTGTAGATTGGGGCTTGAAGTTTCCCAGTTAGGCAGACAGTAGCTCAACTTCACAATTTTGAGTCATACTAAAATTATAGCCTTGGAAATATCCCTGACTGTCTTCTCTGAGAAATAGAAAATGGAAATCTTTGATCCTGCATATGGTCTTCTCTGCTGCTTCCAACTAACCTTAAACACTTGAAAGTCCAGACATTAGGAGATGACTTGTAGATGGCTGAGATTTCTCATCTTGGCTGTAAAGCTCAATATTTGCCATTAATTCAGCAGTAGGAGATGAGCTTTTATGAAAGCAAAGAGAATGTCATCTAATGATTGCCCTGGAAAATAAAATATGTGAGGGAAAGGAAGAGAAATAAATAATACTCCTAAGTGCATCATCACTGAGTTACAAAGTCTTGGTCACAGATGCTTATTCTAAATGAAGCAGTTTGCAGGTATCCTGACCTGGGCAGAATAATAGAGATCTGTGTCTGATGATGGCCCTGCCAGGATGTGATGTGCAAAGTCTACTGTGTAATACAGAAAGAAACCATGAGTGTAGTAATCAAGATATTTCAATACACAAGGTTGAGATAGAAGTGAAGAATTCGGAGAGGGTTTTTTTTTTCCTGAGTTGGTCCACCCCAGAAGGCTTACTATGGAGAAGAATTTTTTTTTTTTTTTTTGGCTGGCTCAGGCTACCTTAAGGGCAGGTCTGGTAAGGCATGTGGAGCTGGGGATCAAACCATGGTATCCTGCACCTGACTGTGTTTGCATAAGTAGGTGCTTAAACAACTGAGCTAACCAGCTGTCCTCCTCCCAGAAGTCTTACTTTGGTGCAGTATAAGTGGTTGGATGGATGGAACAATGGAAGAAGCATCAGCATTG
>NW_004524639.1:133184-183203 GCF_000260255.1 Octodon degus
AGCTTTTGGGTCTGATAAGGTCAGTGAAATCCCCTCAGGATATATCCTGAGATCCTGCACCTCAGATTGTAGATCCTCTGTCAGTGCATGACATCTTAATAGAGATAAGCACTTTCATTGGAACTATCCACTAAATTGTCTAGCTCTCCTCCATGTCACCAGTTCACCAGGGAAAGAATGCTCTATCCATGTTGGTATCCTCAAATCCATCCAGCAAAGTACTTTACGTGCAGTAAAAACAAAACATATGTTAGTTTTTGAAGTAAATAAGTCTTCTTCTGAGACACTTTCCTAACTATATCAGTGCCCCTTTCTTTTCTTTCCCAGAATGAAGACCCCATTATCTCCTTGGACCTCTGACAAGTTCCATACAATGAACAAATTATTCTTTTAGCTGTAGAAGTACTTCCTTTTTATATAAGACCTTGTAAGAGTAGTTATGGTTCATTATATAGTAACTAGTTTGTCAAAATATTATTTAAATAATAACAGAATAAAATTGATAGATTTGTGTTGTGAATGAAGTCGGATGCCTTGTGAACATCACTATCAAAAACTATAGTGTTCCATGGGAAGCTAAACTCATGTTAGTATTGGCTAGATTCCATAGCCCAGTCCAGAAAATCCACCACCGAGCTTCCTGGGGGAGAAAGCTCTTGGTTTGGGAGAAAAGTTCATTTTTCTTTCAATAAACAAGTAGTTTTTCTCCCTTCGCTTTTCCTCAGGTTTCTCTCTCAGGTCTTTCTGTCTCTTTTATCCAGCTCTGGGTTTGTAATGTCACAGAGCTGTGAAGAAGAACAAAGAAACAGATCAGAGCTCGGAATTACAGGGGCTCCTTTGTCCTGTGGCCTTATTTCCTCAATACTGTCAACAGAAATAGAGCAGAATTATCTCCAAGTAAGGAACAGCACTGTAAGCAGGGGCTGACTCTACATCTTGAGAACTGTGCATGTCTGTGAGGAAGGAAAAGGGCAACAACACATCCCAGAAGGCCTGCTCCTTTGGGCTGTCACTTTCAAAAGTCATCTGAGCATTGTAGCAAGCATAGCAAAACCTGCTGCACAGTGCAACATGTTTAAAAGTCAGCATCAAATGCAAGAAAGTTAAAGTGTTGTGATATATTAATTGTTGAATTCCTTACATTCTTTATCTCATTAATCCTGGTGACAGCCAAGTGAGATCAACACTTTTATAATAATTCTGTCACACGGTGAACGTTATTTAGTCTTTCTCTTAGACGGACTACCCTTGAGTTCTTCAGACTCACAAAATTCACAGAATGCTAACATTCTCAACAAATTTTGAGTACAGTAATTCTATTTAAAGTGGAAGTTGAAATAGTACTGAGATTTCATCTTAGCTCAAGAACAGTAAAATCATAAGGAAATCAAATAAGAAATTCTGGCAGGGCTGCTGGGGAAAGAACTCTTCTGCATTGCTGGTGGGAATGTAAACTAGTACAGCCACTACGGAAATCAGTATGGAGGCTCCTCAAGAGCTAGAAAGTCCATTTGACCCAGCTATTTCCCATCTAGGTATCTGGGTTAAAGTCATCACCTTATAGTGATATGTCAATATATCACTATAAGGGAAGGGTCTACAGGGAGTTCAGGCTCTCAGTACTAGATCAGATGCATAGTGATCCACCTGTTTACAGCCTCCTAAGAGCTAGGATTACAGTCACGCACCACCATGCCCAGTCTCAATTGCTGTCTCAGCTTGCCCCAGGAGCGGGGCTGGCACGGCAGGCCCAGGGATCGAATCCCCGACCCCTGCAATATATTCAGGTTTATAGCAACACAATTCACAAATCTTGAAAGAAGTCTATACATCCACCAACAGATGATCAGATAAAGAAAACATGATATACACAGAATAAATAGTACCCTGACATAAAGAAAGATAAATAAGTCATTTGTAGGAAAATGGTTACACCTTGAGAACATAATGTTCAGTGAAACAAATCAGACACACAAGCTTAAGTAACACATGATAACACATGGTTTCTGTCATACGAGAAACCCAAATTATAAAGAGCCAATCAAAGATAGTAAGAAGCAGGGATATAAGGCTTTCTAAAATGGGAAGGTATGTTGGTTAGTTTTCTCTCTTTGCTGAGACAAAATCCCCAAGGCCCAGCATTATGGAAGGAAAGATTCATTTAGCTTACAGTTTGTGGTAGTTTCAGTCCATCCTCTGCTGGCTCTAAGGCAGAATGGCACATGGCAGAGGGCAACAGTTCACGCAGCAGAAAACATAAAAAGCAGCAAGCCCAAAAGTGGATGAGCAGCAGAGCAAGCCTCGTTCCCTCCATTACGTTGCATGCTGACCATCTGCCCCAGGGCAAGTGTAGCAGTCACACCCCTACTCCCAGCACTGCACCACGAGTCAATCATAAACTCTGGAAGTCAATCCCATGACTGCATGAGGCTTTAGGGGGACATCCAGATGCAAACTATAGCAAAAGGGGTTCAAGGTATGGAGGAGGTGGGATGGAGGGAATGAAAATAAGGGAACTAAGATGGGTTATTTACACATATCAGTTCCACACAAGGAATGCAAACATTACATACTACAAACATGGTACAATAAAATAAATAAAAATACATAAATAATCAGTCATTATGTTTTCTAATTAGTGTGGTTTACGTAAAAGGGGCATGCATTACCAGCAGAACACGGGACTGTGGAGATAGCTCAGTAGAATAAACGCTTGCCTGGCAAGTGAAAGGGCCTGAGTTCAATCTCTAGTTCTGCCAAAAAAAAGTTACCAGCAGAACAAAACCTAAGAAAAAATGTAGCCCTCTAAGTTGAATATATTTATGTACATAGAACACTTGTATGCTATACCATCCAATAATTATATCCTTATATTCTTACTTGAAAATGATCCTCAGTGCACATTGGGAGTCATATGCTGTTTAGAGCCTTGCTGTTCATATCAAAACTAAGAAACTCAATGGCTATTAACTGGAAAATGGAAAACGCATGTGTAATGTGCTTATGTAATGAAATCATATACTAATCAGGATGAGTGAAAATGGCTACATTCAAATATATGTATCTTACCAAAAGTTTGTAGGAATTCTGAAAAGATTACACCTGAAAAGAATTTATTGTTAAGTTTTAAAACTGTATATCTTTTAGGAATGCACCTAAATATCTGCATATGTTTGCATATAGCAAAGGTGAAAATAATAAAATATTTGGGATAAACACACTGCAAGTGTGGGAGGCCAGTGAATGAGGAAAAGAGAGTCATTGGACAGTCAGCATTGGGTAGTATGTGTATATACACTTTCTGCATTCTTTTTGTCAGAGTCACACAAGGATCAATGATGGGAGTGTACGCTGAACCAAGAATTCTTCATTTCTGCTCCTTGAGGTCTAAATGTAAGCAAGGGACAGCAAAAGAACAAATCTCTCAATGTGTTGGGCTTAATAGCTCTGTTTTCCTACTTACTAGTTTGAAATTATGTTATGGAACACCATTTAGAAGTGTTTGAATCAATTTTAGAATTGTAATGTAGACCCGCCAACTCCTCCTTCTCTAACAAATGAAGAATGTCTATTCAGTTCTAGAGCTCAAGATGATAGTAAAACTTCTTGTAGGGTATCTATCTGGAGGACAGAAAAAGAAAACATCAGACAAATGGACACTGTACAGGACAAAAACAAGTGTGTCAAGACTAAACGGGATGCATCAGGGCCAGCCCGTGACACCAGACAGGAAATAGACGCAGGAAAACTGAAAAGGATGTCTCCACCCATGAACAGCGCTGTCTCTGCAAGTGCTTATTAACTCGTATCTCCTTCCAGTCTGAAATAAGAGCAAACTTACTCTGAAGTATATGAGAGATTTAATGAACTCTGCTTTAGCTCTATGATATGGAAATCATCATTTGTTCCACTGAGTGGCAGGATTTTGTTGGGAAATTTATCGAAATTGTAATTCAGTTTAGAAAAATGCTACAGAGATGAGCCTGCCTGATGATGCAGTGATTAATCATAGCGCACGACTATCCTGGTTAAAGCCACCTGGTTACCTACCACAGACTTTAAGGCAAAGTGAAAGCTTCTAACGACTTGAAAGCTCCAAGTCCTCTGTCCTGCCTTGGCCTGTTTTCCCAGCCTCATCAACCAAGACTTCCTACCAGGTACCTTGTGCCCGACTTCCTTATGTGGCTGCCATTGGTCGACCGTGTCATGCACCCTCTAGCTTGCATATGCTGCCCGATCTGGCAGGTGGATTCCTCCTTTGTAAGCTAGGCCCTTTCTACGAATACTGCATTACTCAAATCTGGCATCTCATCTCTGACAAACCATCCATAATTAACCACATAGACAGGCTCTCTCTGTACATCTGATGTTTATAACAATTACAGGTTTACATTTTGTTCTTTGTGCCTTATAACCAGCACTTTAAAGGAGATATTTATGTTATTCTATAAGTCTCAAGTGCTTAATGCAGTAAGGCAAGGTGCATATGATCTTTACATCTCTCCTGTCTCAGTGTGTATTGTGCTCAGTAAGTATTTGGTGAGTAGATTGAATACCAAAAACAATACTACACCCTCAAGCAGTGTTCAGCAAATAAGAGATCCACTTCAGTTTGGACATCAGCACATGCAGTGCTTAATTCAGCTAGCAGGTGGAGCAAGAGAGGAGTCAGGTGTCCATCCGGGAAGCAGGAGAGAAAATGCAAGCATCAAATATTTCATAGAGGGCTGTACTGCGCCACATGCTTTCTAGCTTTTCTGATCCGTAATCTCCAGCAACTTCAAGCAGTGGCTTCTATGACTCAGCTCAGAGCCTCACCGGCACGTTGAAGGCATGACATTAGGCCTTCAGACACAGGCAGACCCATTGTAGCACTGTTTCTAAAGTCTCTGACACAAGGTGCCAAAGTTCTGTGACACAGATGCAGACAGATTTGGGGTTTGAAAAGTGATATTTAAAAAAATATGCAGCATTTTTAAGCATCTCTTTGAATTTGTTTTGGGTAACAGTTGCAACAGTGCCTTGAAAATGCCAGTGAGTCATCACTAACTAGAACCTAAAATTACATGAGGAAGCCATCTGTATTGCACTGGGAAAGTAGCATGTGGCATAATTAATTCATTGGCTATGATGAGTACATAGCATTATAGAAATACAGTGCTTGAAGGGCTCTCACCAGGCCTCATCAACAGAGCCTAGATACTTCCATGAACCCGTTCTTAAATTCACTGGAAACATAGCTACTCCATGTTTAGAAATCTAGTCACAGCTTAAATATTTGCCACAAATGAGCTTGAAATATTGGAAAAATACTTTAATCTGTCTTGGTTTGGTGTTCTTGTTTTTAAACACAAGAGCAAGATACATCATCTATTTTCAACCTTTGCCATACAGAGAGGGATAGGGAGGAAGGAGGGTTGCTTAGAGAATATGGTGTTACTTTCCCACAATATAGTTTAAACTTCAACGTGAAGGAATCTTGTCATCTCTTTAATGCTTTAGCCTCTGATTTTATAAGAAAGAAAAGCTTGTCATAAAACAAAGTCATGATCCTTAAAATTGACAGTGCCTAACTTACATCATCACTTTAAAAATTAGAAGCTTTATTGAAAAGTAGTATTTTAAGCCAGACATATCAAGGCTATCAAGACAATATCTCAGGCTATTGTCATTTGTGAGATTCTAGCGACATCACTGACTTGTTTGACCCAGGACCACAGCTCTAATGGAGGCTTTCTCCCGGAGCATCCAACCTGGGCTCACCAGGCAATACAGCTTGACTACAGCAAAAGCTCCTGTGTGGCTATTTTGCAGTGGTCCTAGCACCTGATGAAAAGGGGAAAGAAGGAAGAAGGGAGTAAGAACAAGTCAAAAGGTGTTCCTTGCTGGCTTGCTGACCTAAAATATTCATCTGAGAAGAATCGAGTGTGTCTCCGAGCCATCAGGGCGACAAGGGAGGAGGCACTCGTGCTCTGGCTTCTCCTCTACACTGGTGTGCTATTTTACCCTGGCTTGTTGATTTTCACATTTCTGATTAAGGCATGCATGGTCATCCAATGACTCCCACAAGTGGCCTACTTCGTGGCTTCAGAAAAGCAACTGTGAGGAGAGGCAAGAGATGATACTGAGACTGCTAACTCTGGAGAAGTGCAAGAACTGGAGAACTGCTTGGAAGCTGTGCACAGCTGGGTGAACAACACTCTTCACGGCACGTATAGGATGCTTGCTAGAGCATCACTCTGGTTCACTCACATCCTCAGTGAACTGCAACCTGTTGTAAATGTGCCTCCTGTGTGGTGAGGAGCCATAAGCTCTGCAAAAACAATGTGACGTGGCTCAGGAAAATAAAATGAACTGTAACTTCCATGCAAGTGACAGTTTACAAGGTTATAACTGGTATTTATCACCTTTCTCTATCACCACTCTGGACATTATTTATCTTTGGCAGCATTTTAGTTGGTCATGTAATTTGTCAGGCAGCATGACCTAGATCTACATTTCCAAGAGATGTGAGCCTTGAATTGCTCGACCTTGATCAGAATCTGTATGCAACAATTGCTCATTAGTCTCTGAGCAAAGAAAATGGATAGGCCCCTTGGTAACCTACCCGGAGTTCAGATGTGTGCACTCCTGTCCCATTCCACCTTGTGGCAGCAGCTCTAGCTGAGGATGGTAATCACTGTAAGTTATTTGTAGCATGAATAACTTTGCTTGCTGATTCATGGACACTAGAAGGCCAAAGTGGCTAACGGGCAACTTCAAGTTCAGAAAAGACCTTGTAGTATTCCTAACAAAAGCTTTCATCTGTTAAGAACTACACTTCTAATGTAGTAGGTCTACGATTCAGGTGACAGCTAAGCAAATGTTGCAAGTGAGCAACTTGGAATGATGGTGATTAGAGTCAGTACCACTTTCAGTCCCCGGTTCCTGGACCCATTAGAACATGTGACCAGGCTGTAGGTCTACTGCACGTACTGTATCCTAGAATATATCCCTGAAGCGACACCATGACTGAGAATTAACCAAGTTCTCCACTGTCCCATTAGGTTTGTATAATTAAGTACCCAATGAAATGAATGCTATGGTTCTGAACTGTTTCACCTTTAATACTGACTACTTCAGAGCATGAAAACTCTCAGCAATTATTAAGAGTTGCTGTGGGCAAGAAAAGGAAACACATTCCCGCCCACAATGGACAAATGTCTCTTTTCCCCCACTGCCATCTCAGCATTCGTGATCACCTGATTTCTTGATGGTGGCCCTTTTTTCTGGAGAAAGGTGAAATCTCAATTAGTTTTCATTTGCATTTATCTAATTCCCAGCAATGGTGAGTATTTCTTGATTTGCTTCTTGGCCATTTGTTCTTATTCTGAAAAGTGTCTCTTTGTTTCAATTGTTTGTGTTTTGGTTGGATCTTTTATTGGAGGGGGCATTATTTGAGTTCTTTATATGTTTTCTCTTTTAAAATTTATTTATTTATTTATTTGGTACAGGGTCTAGCTATATGGCTTGGACTCATAGCCATCCTCCTGTCTCAGTCTCTCCTGTCCTGGCCTAACAGGCATGCATCACCATGCCAGTTTCAGGGGTGAGTACTGTGTGCCCTGGGTTCTGGGATCAGCATGGCATGCAGTAACAAGGATCAGCTCCTGTCCTTGATCTTGCCAGGCAGGTATTCAGGCTGCTGAGATATCTCTTCAGTCATCTTATTTTCTTTTAAAGAGAAAAATTAAAATTTCAAAATAAGATAGTAGGAGGGTAACAGTGGTTAGTACATTACATATTATTATCTTTAAATCAGAGTACAAGATATCAGCATCTAATTGTGCAAACAATATTAGCAGGAATCTTTCTTTTTAATGAAGTAAGAGAAATTACTAGCCTAACTATTATATATGTCTTTCTTTTTGGTTGAATACTACTTTATTGTATAAAACAACCACATTTTCAAAATTCATTCCTCAGTTGATGGAATTTGCATTGTTTCAGAGATCTAGGTATTACGAATTGTGCTGCTATAAATGGGTGTACAAATATTGCTATAGTGTGATTTTTTAAAAAATCCTTCTGGGAAGATACCCAGAAAGGGAATAGATGTGTCCAATGTGACCTCTAACCCTAGCCTTTTGAGAAGTCTTCACACTGATTTCCACAGTGGTTTCACCAGTGTATACTTCCACCAATAGCGCAGAAAAGTTCCTTTCCCCACAGCATCTCCAGGATTTATTGTTCAGTGATTTCTTGATAATAGACATTCTTTCAGGAGTGAGATGGAATCTCTGTGTTTTCATTTGTATCTCTTGAATGATCAGTGATGTTAAATATTTTCTCATACATTCATTTCAATTGAGAAGTGTATATGCAGCTTAGATGCCCATTTTAGATTGAGTCATTAAATTTGGGAACTCTGATTTTTTATTTTTGAGTTCTTCATATATTCCCAGTAGTAATCTTTTGCCTGAGGAGCAACAGCTTGTAGACATTTTCTTTTCAGTTTGGAGTTGTCTCTTCATTTTATTAGTGGTTTGTTTTTCTGTCAAATCTTTTTAGTAAAATGAGATCCCAGTCATTGGTTCTTTGTGATAGTTTAGGTGCAAATGAGGTTTTATTTATAAAAGTCTTTGCCTACAGCAGTGTCTTCAAGAGTTTTACGTATTCTATCTTCCAGTAGATTCAGGAAAGAAGAAAGGAAGGAAGGAGGGAAGGAAGGAAGGAAGGAAGGAAGGAAGGAAGGAAGGAAGGAAGGAAGGAAAAGGGGAGGTAGGAAAGGGAAGGAGGGAGGGAAAGAAAAGGTGGAAGACTAAAAATTAAAATATTTTTGGTTTTAAGACTAAAAAGGAAGCATGATTATAATAATAGTGGTTGTCCTATTGCAAAAATAATAGTTTTAGATATTTATTCTATAGAGAAAAACTAATTCTAATGGGAGAACAGAATGCCACAAAATAAAAAACAAAAATCTCCAAACTAAAATCAAATAAACAAATATCAATAAACAAAGAAAAAAAAAAGTAACCATACAAATTTAAGGAATATAAAGGAATAATTGTTTGGTTATAGGTAGGAGAGAGCATGAAGAATTTAAGACTTCAATAATGAAAGATTTTTTAAAGGATAAATGAAAATAAAGTTCACTAGCTGACAATAGAAGCTATTGTTCAAGAATTCTAAATAGAAATAAAAGGCACAAGAGTAATAAAATATTTGCTTAAAAATGGCAGATAAAAGCTTGCTACAAGCACATAAAATCATCTAGGAGAACAGCCCAGAATCTGCCACTTCTCCAAAGGAAACTATATGAAAAAACATGAGCATATGAAATATTAAGCAAATGAACAAAAAAATCTAAGGTGAATATAAATAGTAACCAATACAAAGATCATTAAAGTTAAATGTTAATTTCCATATGAAACTGGCTGTAAATCAGATTTTTAATGTATTTGGTACAGGGTCTCACTATGCAGCTCAGATTCACGGTGATCCTCCTGTTTCAGCCTCCCCAGCACTGGGGTTTCAGGCACGTGCCCAGACTTGGCAGCCACCTCAGCATGCCCGGGAATGGGGCCAGCTTGGCATGTGGTGCTGAGGATTGAACCCCAGTCCCTGTGCTTGCCTAAGCAGGTGCTTAGTCCACTGAGCTATCTCACCAGCCCAGAAATCACATTTTTAAAGTGCTAAATTATTGAGATTGTCCAGGACGTACTCAAAGAACAAAGTAAAAACAGCTCCCAGACACAGTTTGGCAAGGCTTCGCAAGAGCTTTGAAGCATGTTGCATCTCTTGGCCAGATTTTTTGTGAATAATATATAAAAATACATGCGCAAAGTTCTTTGCCACTACTTTGGTTTCAAAATCACTCTTTCTCTTCTTAATAAAATTGTTTCTGCCTGACCCTGTGATCGCTATTTCATTGTTTACTGCAGTTTTACTTGTGGGGACCCCTTGGGAGACTCTCCTTGAAGGAGAAGCCATCATCTCCATTTGGCTGAGCCTGGCCCTACTCCACGCACTGATGTGTGCAGATCTTGCTAGGACTTTTCCTCATCCCTTTAATTGGCTGTGAGCAATGCGTATTGGTCCAGCAGGATGTTGGCAGGCAACGTTTCCCTGGACGCCGACCTCACCCCGTTTTGTTGCCTTTTGTGATCCAGTATGTGGCCAGCTGAAGATCCAGTGCTCCACGCTATTGGCTGGGATCCAGGGCTTGAAACAATATATATCAGAGCCGGGCACAGACGTCAAGGCATTAGATGCTATCTCAATTGTGTTATGCAAATTTCTCTTTCTGCATATCCTTCTCTCTGCATATTTTAGAGGTGACTTCAAAGCTCTTTCCTAGCCCCGCTCACAGAACTTCCTGCCACTCTCACAGTCACTCATCCTCAATCCACTCCTTTCAATCAAGATCCTTTTACCTCTTCTTTTTAATCTTGTATTTGTTTATGTATTTGGCACAGGGTCTCTCTATGGATCTCAGACTCATAGTGATCCTCCATCTCAGCCTCACCAGCGCTGGGATTACAGGCATGTGCCACTGTGCCCAGTTTTGGGGCCATCACAGCACTCCTCAGGTTCCAGGGTCAGCACAGTGTGAGGTACTGGGGATCAATTCTGGGTCCTTGGTCTTGCCAGGCAGGGCCTTTGACCACCGAGCTACCTCCCAGCTTTGTCTTCTTAATAAAATTCTTTCTGCCTGGCCTCTGTGACCCCTATTTATTGTTTACTACAGTTTTACTGATGTTTGTACAGTATGAGCCTGATCATATCATTCCCCACCTTTAAACTGTTGGGGAAGAGTTCACTCATCTACCAGTTGCCATGCACTATATTACATGAAAACCTAATGGATCTTACAGCTTTGTGGGCTAGGGATTTGTGTAGACCTAGTCTGAGTGCCTTGATTACGTCATGTGGGGCCAATAACATCATCAGAAGTCATGTACAGGTATTTCTTGGAAAGGTGGGCAGATCCGGCAGATCATGACAGCTTTATTTTCATGTCTGACATCTTGGCTGAGATGCTGGAAGTTTGGCTACAAGTGTCAGTGTAGCACATACACACCTCTTCTACAGCATAGTCATAAATACCTCAAAAACAGAATGATGAAAAGCCAAAAATTGGCCTTTCTTTTTACCAGAGAGGATCAGGAGGATAAAGGGTGGGAAAAATTGGAGGGGAACAGAACAAGTGTGTGGTGGTAAGCACACGATGGAACTGGCCCAAGGGGTTTGTGGGAGGGAAAGACGATGGACTAATGTTTGTTTATCTAAGTTAATGGTAAGTAATGGAACAAGCATATCTCTCAGTCATCTCCCACCCATACAAAAATTAAACCTAATATTAAAATCTAGACCTATAGTTATACTCCAGAGGAACACATAATAGAAAACCTTTATGGCCTTGGGCTAGAAAAGAATATTTAAGGCAGAAGAAAGAAAAATAAAGGAAGGAAAGCATGAAATAAAAAAGAAAATGATAAATGAATATAACTCAAACTGAAAACTCTCTTTTTAAGATAATTCTAAGAAAATGAAAAAAAAAGCCACAATAGTGTTAATGACAGAAGAAATATTTAATGTGACTTGTATTCTGAAAACATAAAAACAAATTTCAAATCTGCATTAAGAAGACAAACTAATTTTTTTTTCAAAATGAAGAATATACTTGATTAAATATTTAACCATGGGAGATATGCAAATATAACCTCAGCACATAAAAAGATATCCAACATCATTAGTCATCACAAAGTTGCAAATTAAAATCACAATGACTAAAATTAAAACAACTAACAAAACAAAACATTTATATAAGACAAATGAAAACTGTACTCACAAAAAACCTCTATACATTTAGTAATCATATCACTTCTTAAGACTACATGACAAATTATCATGAATTTCGTGGCTGGAAACCATAGAGATTTAGTGTCTTATATTCTAAGTTGAAATCAAGATGTTGCCACGCTTTAACGATCTAGGTACCAATTCTTTCTTTTTCCTTTCCTGACTTCTGGGGACATAAGAAACACCTGGCGTCCCTTGACTTTCAACTACATTTGTAATTTTTTTCTTCCCAAGGTCCAGATCATCTTCTCTGTGTCTCTTTCTGCATCTCTCTTGCATTTGTAAAGACAGAGTCACAGTGTTGCTGAAGTCCTAGACCAGGGGCCCAGCAGGTCAAATTCGGCCTCTTGCTACGAGAAGCCCAATTTGGGGTGAGTCCTATGAAAACAATCTTCAAGGTTTTGACATTAGTTCTAGGATTATGTAGGAGAAGAGTAAGAGTGGAGGGATGAAGTGTGTGCAGCCAAGCAGTCTCTGCCCAACTGTGGTCTGGTTGATCATTCTTTCAGATCTCATCATGTGGTGTGTTGCTGGTGGCAGGAGAAGTGATTGAAAGACTGCTGTTCCCAGAACTTGGATGAACCAGAGAGGGGAATGACTCCCAGAAAGAACAGGCCAGAGGAACAAAATGAAGTCAGGGCGGTGACTAGGTCTTTTTTTAGGCTTAGAGCAAAGGGTGGAGACATCCAGACATTGCCCTGATGGTTTGGAACAGACATTAAAAAACTGTGCTTTATAATCTATTGGGTGTAATGTCACTGCAGATGTTGAAAATATCTTAATTACTCTTATCTTGAGATCATCAGCCTGCAAGGGGAAAGAAATATATCAGGTAAATTTAGGACTAACCAATCTTGTATTATCAGCTTTAGATGAACATTCCTTAAATGATTAACATGGCTACGTGCAGAGATGAGGAGGAATCTGACCAAGGCCAAAGGCAGCAAAGGAAATGGCCACATGGAAAGGCAGAGATGCTAAGCCTTTGTCCTGTTTCTGGTTGATGCTAGACACCTTGTGCCTCAAGTGAAGAGTGAGTACTTTCAGCAAAAGCAGTCTTTTAAATTCCTGTTGTCCCTAGGGCTGGGTAAATAGCTCAGCAGAGTAAAGCCGCTGAAAGCAGGCGCAGGGCCAGGGGGTCGGTGGGGCTCGATCCTCAGGCCTGCTGTGCAGGCCCTGCTCCTGGGGGCATGCTGAGATGGCAATTGAGAAACTGAGACTGGACTTGGTGGCGCACACCTGTAATCCCAGCTCGTGGGAGGCTGTGAACAGGCAGATCATTATGAGTCCCATCTAGTAGTGAGAACCCGAATACCCTGTAGACGCTTCCCTAAAATAAAAACAAAAATAATAACAAATAAAATAAATTCCTGTTGTACCAAATAAAGTTATATTCTAGGTTCTAAGTGGGGACACTGTGTGACTCAGTACAGTCTACTCTAAGCTTCACAAATTCACAGCCATCCCATGTGAAGACCCACTTACCTCATATCAACGTCCCCCAAAGTATTGAAGCATTTCAGCATGAATTCTGTGTTTCATCTAAATATCACTTCTGAATTTTCCCAGTGTAATCATCTAAGTTTCTCAAGTCAAGAATGTGTGAAACTTGAGTATGGTCCAGCTTAGGACAAAATCACACTTGGCCCACAGACCTGTGAAACTACAGGACAAGTGTCTGCTTCTCCAAAGTGCCCATGACGTAGGCTTAAGTTAGACATTATCATCTGAAAAGGATAAAATAGAAGCAGTAGTAGGGTCATTTGTTCCAAGCAAGTTCAAAACTCAACAAAGGAAATTCCACTATGCTTCATCATCTGACCATTGCCTCCCACAGTGTCACGGTTGGCCCCTGGGCCCACTAGGTGGCCATGACTTCTGTGGCCCTTTGTCTAGCCTCACAGTGGCTTTGCATGTAGGGACTGCAGGAATGTTATACTTTTTCACATGCCTTCCAGGTACAATTTCATCTCACAGAACCTACTTAATCAACACGATTTTTCTTAGATTTATTATTTTTAGTTCCCACTTTCTGACTTCAGTCTGAAATTAATAAGGTTCTTTTTCTTTTAAACATTTCATCCTTAAGTAAAACAGTTGTTTTCAAGGTTGTTGCTTTTTCAGTGAGCTGTAAGGGTCAATTTTGAAATTTAATGCTACCTTCTTATAAGAAATAAATGCATGTCAAATTAATTGACTTTTATTAGTATAGATTTGTCATACATATTGATCAAATTCATCATAGGGAATTTGTACATAATACATTTTAATTCTGTTTTCCTATTTTCCTCTCCTCCTTCAACCTTTTCCCCCTCCTCATTTACCAGAACCTCTGTTTCCATTTCTTGTTTCAATTCTCTCTTTTCTATGAAAGACTATGTTAAGCAGTGTATGTTTTCTCTCAAAGAGCAGTAAATAAATCACTGTTAGCATTCTGAGTCCTGCAAGGACAGTGGCAAAGGGTCACACAGGAAACCATGAGAGAATGTAGAGTGTGAAAACCTTGCTTGATAGTGTTCAGAAAATCTCTGGTTTTTTTTTTTTTCTCTTTTCCTTATTGCTATTTTTCTATTTCTATGTGTAAATATCTCTGTTTATATATGCAAATGCACTTATACACACACATATTCACAGGCATATATCACATGGAGTGGTGTGCTTATCTATTGGCTTTCTGTCATTTTTATATTAGAAGATAATATTGTATTTCATTTTGTCATGGTGTTTTATTATGGTTTGTGTCTGTATGTCTCCCCAAAGCTTCATGCAGTCAGAGAAGATGGGCTTTTTGGAGGTGACTGAATCCAGTGTGTGATTGATTCCTAGTGCAATGTGGGGATTATGGGTGCTAGGATTAAGGATGAGTGGTTGATTTATCACTCCACTGATTGGATTGGCACTACCCTAACCCCAGCAGTCTGCATAAGATAAAGGGGAAAAAAAGAGGCTTGTTACTCATCTATTTTACTCTTGCTATTTTGCTGTCTTCTACTCCCATGAGCTGCTATGTGTGACTCTGCCTTGGAGCCAGGTGAGCGTGGACTGAAACTTCAACAAATTGTGAGCTAAGTGAACCTTTCCTCCTCTAACTTGGGGTGTTGGATGTTTTGTCCAGCAAGGAGAAAGTAACTAAGACAGAGTTAAATAACAAGTATTTTAATAACTATCATTTATTAATTTTTTATGTAAAAGAAATTTTAATTTTTTATGTAAAAGAAAAAAATGTATTATGTTCATAACTTTCATGCAATTGATGATATAGGGAGCAGTAAAGATTGTTGTGCTTGTCACATATACACACATCAAAAAGTCTCATTGAATTAAAAGAACAAGATGAAGGATCAAGAACAGTGGTCTGAAACCTACTCATAGGATTTTAGGATTTAAAAAATAACAAGAAGTGTGAAATTTCAGAGCAATGTTGAAAACAAAAGAATAATAAATTCAACAGCACATATTTTCACATTAAAAACAGTACTATGTAACCAAAATCTAAACCTAAACATTAATACAAAAACAATTCAAAATCAAGAAGTAGATCAGAGGCTAAATGAAGACCTATCTATTAAATACCTGTTTTAAGGCAATGTGTGGAATATAATACAAAAAGTGATATTTATCAATAAAATTTCTTAGTTTTCTTATATACTTCTCCAGAATTATAAGAGAATTTATCATTTAACAATGAGAATATGATTTACATGATTTTTTCTTTAAAATAATTCCAGAATTTAAGAACAATGTACATACCTTTGTTTTATAGATGTATTCCAAAACTAAGATGTATAGTAAAGAATACCTTTTCTTTCTTTAGGACATGATTTCTCTAATTTCCCCACATTCAAATTGATAAGGACTTTGGCAGCATCTACACTGAATTCTAATCTCGTAGAGAATGTATTTCTAAGTCAATAAACCATAAAGCCAGGACAAAGCATTATTTATGATTCATGAAAGCAATTGTGTTCCTTAGGGACATATCAGAACTATTAAAATTACTGGCTGGACAAAACTTTGAACATAAACCAAGCAATTGATAGATTAATTTTTTTACATCATATTGTTGAATTTTGCTTCCTAATCAACTGTGACAGTCTATTTCTTTTAATTGGTGAATTGGTCCATTAACATTGATGGTTATAATTAAGATGTACTGACTTATGTTTGACAAGTTATTTTCCTGCTATTGCATACCTCTTTTCTCTTGTATTTAATTGTTTGCCCTATTTGGTGAGTTCTTTCTGTTCTCATTTATGGAATTGAGGTCATTTTGATTCCTCTCTACAATATCTTTTACTAGTCTGTGTAGGGTTGGCTTTGTCATCATGAAATTCTTTAGTTGTTCTTTGTCATGGAAGTATTTCACTTTTCCATTAAATTTGAAAGACAGTTTTGTAGGGTATATCAGTGTGGGTTGAAATTTTTTTTTTTTTTTTTTGCAAGATTTGTAGAACTTTGGTCCATGCTCTGTTTGACTTGATGGTTTGTGAAGAGAAATCTGCCATTATTCTGATTGGTTTTCCTTTAAATGTGATCTGCTTCTTTTCTCTAGTGACTTTCAGTATTTTGTTCTTGTGCTGGATTTCTGGGATCTTGATTATTATATGTTTGGGTCTGTTTTTAATTGGATTGACATTATTTGTAGTTCTATATGCTTTGGTTACCTGAATGTCAGATTGTTCCCCTATATTTGGGAAGTTTTCTGCTATTACTTCTGCCCATATTCTTTTTATATCATTTGTATTGACTCCTCCTTTCTCATTGATGACTGTTACTCGTACATTGTTCATCTTTGCATCACCTTCCAGATTTTGAATTATTTTTTCCTGCATCCTAGTTGTTTTTAAGAGATCTTTTCTTACTTTTTCACTGTCTGCAATGTTGTCTTCAAGTCTGAAAAGCTATTTTTACTTTCATTCAAATAGTTTTGCCAGCTTGTGATTGAGGTTTTAATTTCCTGTATATCTTTTGAATCTGCTTCATGCATTGTTTCTTTCCTACATTGTTCATTCAAGGATTCTGTCATTTTTCTATTCTCCATTTTTTATCAATGTCTTCTTTGGAAGTACTTAGCAATTCTTTCATTATTTTTATCGTTTCTTTTTATACTTCAGAAATTATTTCTGATCTGATTTTCTCTATACCTTTCTGCAATTGTTTCTTTACTTCAGACATAATTATTTCAGAGATTTCAGGTGTGTGATTTCCAATTTCTTCTATGCTATTGTCTCTTGCATTTGTTGAGTGGGCTTGGGGATTGAGGATGAATTTTTCTCCTTCTCTTTGTCATTTTGTATAGCACTCTCTTCTGACCTTTGGTGTAGAGCTTTGGCGCAGTTATTACCTTAGCACCAGGTCCAGATCTACCACGTTCAAATTCATCCAGGTGGGTGTGGCTTGGGTCTGGCTACTTCTTCCTACTGCAGCCCTTGCAAGTGAACTCTCTGTGCTATTCTGGCAAGTAGTTCTGCTCCTGGGTCAGACGGTTGGGTCTTGCCTCTAGCCTCTCTGCAGGGAGCTCTGCTGCAGGGCTCTACATCAGGCTTGTCTGAAGAAAAAGTTCCACACACATGCCTGACATGGGTGCTGGCTGGAGTGAAGATCTGGTGGGTATCGGATGGTCACGCACACACACACACACACACACACACACACACACACTGGGCCTTGGCACTGGCTGAAATAAGGATCCAGCGGGCCTCAGGTGGGACCACTCTGCCCAGGCCTGGCAGGCCCCAGGCGGTCCCACTCACATGCCAGCCCTGGAAGCTGGCTGGAATCTATTAGTTTTTTTTATAAATATTTACTGAACTTTCTCTAGGTTCTACCACTGCAACAGGCACTGGAGAAGAAGGGTATAATCCCTTCCATTCCAAGAGTCACAGAGCGACTGGCAAGCATATTAATCAAGTGTGTGTGTGTGTGTGTGTGTGTGTGTGTACAGTCGTAGTCATAATTCTAAGTGTAATTCATGCACACAAATTCATATATACCTGTTCATTTACACACACTTGGAAACTGGCTTGCTCACTGCCGAGATGGACTAATGCGAAATCTGAGAGGCAAGCTGGCAAGCTAGAGACTGAAGCAATAGTTACTGTGTAGCTCCAGCCCAAACTCAGTCTGAAAATAGAATCCATTCTTTCTCGAGGAATTCAAAAACTTTTAACACCTGTAACTAATTTAATGGTGCCCACTCCTTCTAAATCTTGAAAGTAATTTGCTTTACCTAACATCTACTAATTTATTATGTACCATTATACACATATTTCCTTTTTATTCTTTCAGTTCCTTCCAGCTGGTTAAAATTTCTCCATATTACAGTTTCTTGGCTAACAGTATGGGTATGGGTTGCATCCTAACTGGACTCTGACTGTTAGGGAACTACTCAGAATATTAGGAGATTCATTGGAGATAGGTAGGTGGACATGCTGTGCTCTTTTTGTCCTGCAGAAGTAAAGCTACAAGCCTATGAAAATTTGGAGTTCTGACTTAAAAGCTCAAAGCTGAGACTTAAGAATTTCTTATGAAATTATTTGTTGCATTGGTGATTTTTTTTTAATCTGGGAAATTCCAAACCTGTTGGAACCTGTTGCAGTTCCAGTTGGCCCTGGTTTTTAGCTTTCACAGAACAGAGCAGAAGAACATGTACATTTCCAAAGAACATGGCAGGAGAAAGACAGCCACATTTCAAATGCCAAATTATTTCTAAATTGTTTTCAAAGATATATACAGCATAAAGTCAATTATAAACAATACAGAAGGAGACAAGAGTTTAAGAGGAAGTAGTAGTAGAAACAATAGACAACTGAGAGAGATCTATTGGGATTTCTGATATTAGAATGATCACTGTTACAGTATAAAATAACCACAATTATATATTAAAAGAGACAAAGCATAATATTAAAATTTTCACAAGGATTTGAAAACTATAAAATAATGTAGTTTATCTAAAAATAATAAAATAGAAATTATAGAACTGAAAATATGTGAATTAATTAGCTAAAGAGAGATGCAGGGAACTGGAAGATAAGTCAGGGAACTATCAAGCGTGAATTGTGAGAAATTAAAATATATAGAAAATTCAGGATTCATGCCAACAAAGTCCAACATGCATTTAACTAAAATTTTAGAAGTGAATCAGTGGAATAAAGACAATATTTGATCAGATATTGGTTGACAACTTATTGAAACTGACAAACAAAACAGCAGCAACAACAACAACCAAACATTACTTCGGAGATCCCAGATTTATCTAGGTATGCAAGAATCCAAAACATAAAGAGTGGAAGGAATATTATGTGGTGGTGTTTGCACATAAATTCAGCACTTTCCATGGCAGGAGGATCAAAAGTTCAAGCTCTGCCTCATCAACTTAGAAACTTAGTAAAACCTGACTTGAATTTAAAAGCAAACACACACTAACAACAAAGAACTAACTAAGGTTGGGAGTGCAGCACAGTGTGAATGCCCTAGATTAGCATTACAGTGAAATTTGGCGATGCACGTGTAAGCATGTTTATATCAGTGCATTTTGTCATAGTTAAATCCTGGAAACAACACAGATGTCCATCAATGGAAGAACACATAAAGAAGATGTGGTATTTTTACAAAAGGGAGTACTATTCACATATAAAATGGGATAAATTTGAGTCTTTTGTCAATAAATGGATGTAACTAGAGAATATACTCTTAAGTGAAATAAATCAGACCCGCATGTGCAAACATCATGTTGTCTCCTTAGTGTGAGAACCTGAAAGAGAAAAATGGAATCTGAAGGGTAAAAACAATACTGGGGAAAGGGAATGAGCTTATTCAAAAGGAAAGAGTTACTGAGTTATGGTGAAGGACTGGAGAGGGAGTAGAGCAAAGAGATTTATCTCGGCATGTAAGCAGGATGATTTGGACAGCTGTACTGTGCATTTCTTTAGGTCTATGGACAGGAACAGATAATACTTAATTTGTTTTGTCTCCTTTCAATTGTTTGTACTTTTTCTCTTCTTAATTTCTTATACATTTCTTTCTTTTTTCTTCTTCCAAATTTACATACATATATCTAGTAGTATGAATAACTTGTTGAAAGACAACACTGTATTAAAACAAATATTGTGAAATCTATATTACTTTGTTAAGTGGAATTTTAAGTGAAATTATCACTTGTAATTTTTTGTTTTAATTCTAATTTGTACTCTCTTTATAAAACAAACAAAGAAAAAAGAAAATCAAAGACAAAGAGCAATTTTTAAATCAGCTAAACCACATTTTTTTTTTTTTAGAATGATGAGATACGAAATAGGCCTGACTCTTCAAATATAACACAAAGCAGAGGTAGGGAATAAACACTAAAAATCTAAAGATCTGTGTCCAGTGCACATATCTCTCCTCAAAACAGGACCAAAAAACCCCACTACACTTTATGGAAAAACATGAATGCATTACTGTTTAGTAGACATAGTCAAACAGAATTTCCAACTATGCAGCTAAGCAATACGAAAATTATATCAGGAGAAAGATCAGAAATACAAGAAAGAAAGAAAAAAGAACAAATAAAACAGTAAATGGTAAATATAAATAAAAATTTAGAATGACATCTTAATTTTATAGAATGCCTACATCTTTCAATGCACATACACTTCTAGAATGTTCATCTTTAAGATACATGCCAAAAGTAATTGAATTAATAGAAGGAAGGCAAGTGAGCAAAGAATTAGTATGACAAGCAGGAAGCATGCAACAAATAGTTTAAGCCCCATAAGAGCAAGTGCATTTAGTATAAAGTGAATGATCTTATTTTAAAAATCTAGCTGTATGTTCTTCACCGAGCCACATTGAAAACATGAGGATATAGAAATATTTAAAGCAAGGATGTAAGGGTTTGCCAAGACATCTTAAGGAAAGATTGCACAACTATTGTTGTGCCCAGGCTACAAATGCATCTACACACTCTGCCCCAGGAATGAGATTCAAATGTAATAGACATAAAGCTTTTTGTGCTCTTTTCGCTATATACATTTTGCCAGTTTCCTTCCAGCAACACAAGGGAGAGTCGCGGTCTCTGTGCTGCTGCCCATCACTGTGCAGCGTGAGCAGGAGCTGCGGTGAACGTGGACTTAGGGTGCCAACTCAGAATCTCCACTCAGATGGGAAAGGACAACCTCGGTAACCTTTGCATTTTTCAAAACCTCAAAGACATCCGTTTTGTTCTCACAAAGAATAATCAGAGGAAATAGAAATTACACACAGTCCAAGCTTTGGGAGAAAGAGCTTCAAAAAAGTGGGCTGGCTCTTTCAAAAATAAGTTTTACATTTCTGTTCTTTAATCCTCAATTTCTTTATTTTCTACTGAATATTTTAGAGGTCATTAAGCCTAGAAAACAAGCTAACTTCAAGCATAATGTTGATAGTTCCTCTCAAGCTATTTCTTACTTTTTTGTAACCTAATAAGCACAGACACAAGATTTCTTGAATTTCCACATATTGTTGCTCTTTGTGTTCGAGCATAATGAAAGGAATTTACATGTTGGTTAAGAACCCAGCTGAAAAATTGCCTCTTGGGAACCACATCCCTTCAATTCCTTCACAGTTTGTGTTAGTGCACAAACACATTACAAGAGGAGAAAACATTTTTTACTGAAACTTCAAACTTTCTGATAGATTGGAGTTGTTCTTTTTTTTTTTTTACTGCTATATTATTTTTATTTGAAGTAAAGAGTCCCCAGACATCTATTTTCTTTTTCTCTAGTATAAATTTATTTTGATTGTTTAGAACATTGATTTTAATGAAGTAAAAAAGTACGTGTACTTTTCTTTTTCCGACTTTTCACCCAGGAGAATAATTTCAGATTCACTCATATTACATGTGCTAGTGAGCCCCATTACACTGTGTTATGTAAAATGTCATCGAAAAGGTATCATGTGACAAGGAAAATATATTCTCTATATTTGAAATTAGCAATAATCATAAACTAGAGAAAATTTGGTGCTATTGGTGGCAACTTCATTTTGAACAATTCTGTAACCCAGTGGGTCTGTTTTTTTGTTTGTTTTTTTTAACTTGCCCAAGGAAAAAGATCCATTAGCACATAAAAGATGAAAGCATTTACTTCTGACACTTTCAGAAATGCAAATAGGATCATAGACTCATCTGAGTTTACATTTTATTTTATAGTATTTATTTTTCACTTTTTGGAGACCAGCTCTCACTCATATAGTTCAAGGTGCCCTTGATCTCACTATGTAGCTCAGACTCGCTTCAAATTAATGGCGATCCTCCTGCCTCAGCCATCCAAGTGCTGGGATTATAGGCGTGTACCACCATGCCTGGCTATGACTATAAATATTAAAATATAGCACTGACTAGACATGAAAAGGCCTAACTAGGAAAGACCACATACCTGGACGTTTGTCCTCATTCCTTCAGGCCTGTTTCCTACTCCTTTCTTCCTCTTGTTATTCTTCAGCACTGGACGTTACACCCAGCGCCTTTGCAATGAGCTACATTCCCAATTCTTTTTATTAGTTTGTAAATCAAGCTGCTTAGCTTTGCATGTCACTTCATGTGTTACTTTGGGGATGAGGTCTTCCAGACTATGGCTTCCTCGCCATTTTCAGTTGTTCAGTAGTTTCAGACAGGGCCTCTCCAAGTCATTAGTCTGTCCCGGCTCGGCTCCGGCTGTGCCCTTCCCAGCCCATCGCCCAAGTGCAGGCACTGCAGGTGTGCGCCAGCACAGGCCCTTCTATTCTCTTTTTTAAGAACTCCATTCGGATCGGGCTTATTTACAGACAGGAACCTGTATTTGGAATGATTATTTCGTTTCCTGTTCTCTGGACCACAGAACCTCTCAGTGGCCGCTGGTCTCACCTCTACGGTGAAATGTTTTCTTTTATTCCTCTGTTACACATGCCTTAATCAAGCCTTTAAAAAAAACAAAAAAACAAAATAAAAAAAACCAAACATTTGCTGTTTAAGTTTCAGTGAAAATGAAAATCAGTGAAGTTACAATTATTTCAAAAATTCTACCACCTTCAGTAAATAAGTATTATTCTCATTTTCTATCTTAAGCAGATGTAAGAAATTTGCTAGTGGTCCTTTACGTGTGAGGACTGATAGAAATTTGGGGAAAATTAAAACGTGTCCAATTTCAAGTAGTTTTTTTCAGGTAGCAATTATAACAAATTATCTGCATTATTGTTCTTGGACTTTTTTTTTTTGCTCCTTGAATGCCTTCAGGGCACTTTTGCATGGCTGGAGTGTTGTGGGGATCGAACTACAGCAAACTGAGGCTGCCAGCATTGTGGAAGCAGCCACTTAAAGAACTGAGCTAGGGCTGGGCCCCCTGCATTATTGTTCTTTATGTCACCGTTAAAATGCATATGCTTTGTATCATAATAGAAATTCAGATTAAACTGAGTTCAGAGCATTTTACAAAGTTCATACTGTGAATCTGGAGGTTGGTAGTGAATATCAAAAAGGGTCAGATGCTTTTCACTGTGAAGAGTGAATTGAGTGTTTGAAAATTAGGATCTTACTTTCTCACCACTTGCCCTGAGCAAACAACTTTATTTTCCCATTTATAAAATTAAGAGATTTGACTTCATCATTTGTTTTGCCAGATTTTAAAAAAGAAAAAATCTCCTTTTTACTAAACATGGAAACTTTAAGGCCGGCTATAGAGCTCAGCGGATTAAAGCACCTGCTTAGGCAGATGCAGCGGTTGGATGTTGATCCCCGCCTGCTGTGCCGGCTCCACTCCCCCGGGGTGCACTGAGACGGTGATTGAAACCGGGCGTGGTGGAGCGCGTCTGAGACCCCAGCGCTTGGGAAGCTGAAAACAGGAGAATCACTACGAGTCCGATCTGTGTGGTGAGACCCTGTAGACCCTATAAACCCTGCAGTAAATACGAAAATAAACAAACAAACAAATAAATAAATATAGAAACTTCCCCTTGCACTTGTGAGGAAGGCTCCGATCCATCCTTAGAAACCGTGCTCCGGCTTCAGCAGTGCTCGGATCTCTCTGAAGCTCCTTTGAGCACTGGACCAATCCACTTTATTTATTTAATAAGATCTATAAACACATGAAGATTCACATTAAGGAAAGATGATAAGAAACAGAGATCAATGCATTTGGAGATAGGGGAGGGGATAAGGGGAAAAGAGCCAAGGTCAAATGGTAGTTAAAGATGACAGAACATTTTATATAAATATATACAGATTCCCCAAAACCGATGTCATTATTATATACTATATATGTCATATACAACATATATATATATATATATATATATATACACACACACATATATCACATATATATGTTAAAAATAAGTAATGAAGATAATTTTACTTTCTGAAGCTGAACAAGACATCTGTTTTTGTGGAGTGATGTTCTGTATGCACTATTTGTTCATATGCAATCCAAATAACACAAAGAATCTTTTGGGATTTTTAGCAAATGAGACTCTGCATGGAGATTTTGCAGCCAAGGAAAGAGCATTGTGACAGTACAGGGTCAGCCACAGTGTGGACTCTGGAGCAGCTTGGGGGGCTCTCGGGGTGCTTTGGCTTCCCATCAGGCCTCTTCCATACAACAAACCAGCAGAACAGACTTCTTCCTTTTGTGCAAACTTGAACCTCAGGCCAGTAATTTCCCGTTGCCTGGAAACCATTCTTGTTTTGCCACTATGAAGGAATTTAGGTCAGCAGTGAATTAATTCCTTAGAAATGAGAGAAATATGGCCAATTATAGATTCTGAAATGGCCCTTTGAAGATGGGGAACATAACATTGTTTCTTCCCTTTTCTAATCATGGATGAGAACAAATTAAAAGACAGCAGTCCAAGGAAATTCTCTGAGAATGAGCAATTTTGTAACAAAGAATGCTTCCTTTTAGCAAAAAGACCTATACTTCTTACAACTCACAGCCACGTAGCTCCTTTTCTACCTCACACTCATAGTAGCTCCTTTTCTACCTCACAATTGTAGCATATAGTAGTGAAGAGGTAGAGGGGATACATTTAATTATATGTTTTAATTCTAAAAGAATATAGGAGGTATTACCTATATCTTGAAGATGTAGGTAATATATCTTGACAAGAACTATTTGAGAAGCCTCAGAGGAGTTTATTTCAAATATGTTTTGGTAGGAGGTAAGAAGGAAAAAGAACCCAACTAATGTCCATATTCTACTCAGACACCAAGATAACAAGCTGATGGAGACCCAGGCCAGTCCCTGGATGAAATCAGTTCAGAATGTTCAAATCTCCCTTTGCACGAGGCAAGCAACCAACTACCAAGGGAAAGTATGGGAGAATAAGGTAGAGAGCCCTTAGTTCATCTGCCCCTGAGCAGAACTAGGGCCTATGACACCATGTGTGCAAAAATGCCCATTTGGGTTTTCTGTACTCTGATAAGTCAAGGGTGTGTTGTAATTGGAGGGAACTAGAGCATCCAGGTAAGCATGCTCTGAAGGGTAATGTGAGCTGGGGGAAGCCGTGTTCTCAGTAGGGGCTGCTCTCCCGCCAGCGTACTAAGTTAGCTCTTTGAAGAATGCTAGTGGAAAAAGAAATGTAACAGTGTCATTGCTGTGTAGTTTGACCTGTGAAATCTCCTGCAGCAACCTACTGCTGAGCAGTTCATGTAACTGCTGAGTGACACTGCTGTCACATATGTGTCTCATACAGATTTTGCAGTGCAGTGCTGTTGCTGAGCACGCATGATTTTCAGACTTGCTAAGGAGTGGTACTGGGAAGCCAGGTGTGGTGGCACACAGCTGTAATCCCAGCACTGGGGAGCCTGAGGCAGGAAGATTGCGGCCAGTTCTAGGCCAGCCTGAGGTACAAAGTAAGTTTAAGGTCAGAGTTTATATACTGAAAATCTGTCTCAAAAAGACAAAATAACAAGCAAATAAGTAAAGCAAACAAACAAAAAATGAAAACAAGTGGTACTGGGGCCCTAAACACTTCTTGCAGACCTTTCCTTGCTAGTGGGTGATGATTAATCCTTGCTTCCCTGTTATTGCCCATCAGTAAATCTTAAATGTAGTTTATCGCTCATAAGCCTTCTCTGAGTATTTTCCTTGGTCTCTCAGCAACCTGTACAGTATGATTTCTCCAGCATATATATACTGTAGGCAAGATAACAACATGTCTAGATCTTTGTGTGTGCATACACACACACACACACACACACACATTACATACATGTATAATAAGATAGAAAAAGGGTAAGCTCCTCTATAGATTTGAAGGATTCGTCTTGTCTCTCGGATAAGACCTAAGAATCTATGTTTTCTTTTTTTAACAAGTATTCCTCCCAGGTGAGTATAATGCATGGAAACAGTTGCAAATCAGTCTTCCGCAACAATGGCAGCATGCGCCCGACTGGAGCTCGCGCGTGTGCGTGAGGCGGGCATCAGGCTTTTTATTGTGTGTAACCTGTTAGAATCGTCACCTGAACTTCATCAGTGAAGCAGTCTTACTCTATAGGTATGTACACAGCAGGTGAAGATACTGAGGTTCACACAAATTAATACCTTCAGCTTAATTAAAAATTCCTCTGAAAGAAATGCAATACTGATTATCACTGAATTGCAATTTTCTACCTGCTCAAACTAAGAGCTTTTACGTAACTCCTGAATTCCAGCAGGTCCAAAACATGCTATAAAAGCTGAATTTCACAGTGGCTGTGCATGTGTGTGTGTGTGTGTGTGTGTGTGTGTGTGTGTGTGTGCGTGCTTGTGCTCATGCCCATATGTCCCTAAAATTGAACTGAGGGCCTTAAGAAGCAGGCCTTGTATCACTGACATACATTGTGAGGCCCCTGAAAATAAAAAAAAAAAAAATTCAGAGAGCTTATGTGAAATTTTTACTTAGAAAGACCAGAGTTCACTATAGATAGATGAAAACATTTCATTCCTCAATGTAAATAAAAGTTTTCACTGAACTGTCTCCACTATTCATTTCTTATAATAAAAGAAAATCTAAAAGAACAATAGAGACATCTCCTTAGTTTTATAGTTTAGGGAAGAGACATAATGGTGGAAATGGCTTTAACACGTTAATGGATGTTGCAATGCTTAAATTGCTCAAACGTTTGCTGAAAATGTTGATAAAAATGATTTTAACTAAATTGCCTCTTTTGCAATAGCTTAATTTTCATGGTGTTAATCTTACTGAGGCTCAAGTAGAAGGAGGTTTAACCTGAAAACTTGCCAGTGTGTCATGTTAATCTTACTAATTTTAATAAACAATGAAAACAGCATGGAAAAAGCCTTTAAAATGTGATTCAAATATTCCCCCATCAGAAACCCTTAATTAAATATATTTGAATAGAGAAAGAAACACTAGCCTGCTTGTCGAGGGGAGCCTCACTTGTTCTGAGAGCCGGAGCTCTGCGCAAGTCCCAGCAGTGCTCTGCAATAGCAGTGGTCCTCAGGGCTGCGGCTCATGCCTCAAGAGGGAATCATTAGAAAATAACTGATAGCCTCAAATTCAGCCGGGATGAAATGATTCGCTACTAATCAGAATTGCAGTGATTGGGTGGCCTCAGAGGGACAAAGTGATTGCAGCGTCTGTCTGGAACTCTGGAGACTGATTCTAGGAAAACCGCAGCTTCCCAGAATGGTCCAGATGCGTAATTCGGGTAGAATGTGCCTTGGGCAAAGCTACGGAAGACACTTCCTTTTTTTTTTTTTTTTTTCCTTTACAGAATTTTCTAAAATTTTGCTATGTCTCATTAAAATGTACCCTGCTGGTGGTTTCTTTCTTTTTATGTATTTAATACAGGGTCTAGAGGGTCTCACTGTCCAGATCGGACTTGTAGTGATCCGCCTTGTTCAGCCTTCCAAAAGCTGGGATTACAGGCCCCGCCACCACCCCAGTCTCAATCGCTGTCTCAGGGTGCCCTGGAGGCTGAGCCAGAACGACATGCCAGGATGAACCCCTGGTCCCTGCACTTTCTTAGGCACTTTAGTCTGTTGAACTCTCTGGCCAGCCGTGCTGGTAGTTTCTTATCCAGGCTTGTTAAGGACGAGTCCAGCGCTGAGCCTTGATGACTTACTTCTCAACCAGTTTCTGCTGATGTTCATGCGTCACTCTGCAACCACACTTTGAAAACCGCTTCCCCATTAGACACAATGCCCTTTGACTTAGTTACTTTTCTCTCATTGCTGAGACAAAAGACCTGACACCCAAATGTAAAGGGGAAAGGCTTACTTAATTCAGAGAGATTTCAGTAGAGGTTTCAGTCCCTAACTGGCTGGCTCCAATGCAAGGTAGCTTGGCAGAGTAGCATCAGAGAGAACAGTTCATGGTACCCACAGGTAGCAAAGGAAACAAAGGACTATAATAGTCTTTCTATCCTTTTATCTTACCCAGGCCACGTAAGGCAGTTAACACTCACATTGTTAATCTCAGTGCCTTTGATCCTAGGCATTGCATCATGAGTCAATTCCAGCCTCACACACTCTAGATCCAGCCACCTTGGAAAAATCCCCACCTTTGATCACATGAAGCTTTGGGGGATATCTAAACACAGACCATAACACCCTTGCATAAAAGGAAGAAACGTTCAAGATTTTACATAGTTCAAACTACCATGGCCTATTTCAAAATAAACGAGAGCATGATGGTAATTAATACTACTAAGATTTGGTTGGCACTTGCACCATACAGTAGTCCATTTATTTCTCTTGAAGATATTCACTGGTAAATAGTTTATCTCCACTTTAGAGATAAATAAGCTAAATAAGAGAGTGGAGTAAACATCTTGAAGTCACATGAGTAATAAATGTTGACATTTCAGGTTGGAGTCTGACTCCTGAGTGCAGTGTTGGCCCTGATCTATGTATACTTGTGTAGGGCTGAGAATAGAGCTCTCTGGTAGTGTGCATGCCTAGGGTAAGCAAGGCTGGTTCAATCCCTAAGACTACATGAAAAAGATTTCTATGTGTACCTCTGTCAATGAGAAAGAGTAGTGTAACAAGAGAACAAGCTTTAAAGTTAGATAGAATTGGAATGTAACTTAGACCTCACAGCACATTTACTAACTATAAGTTCTATAGAACTTATATAATATTTTAATTTTGTAGTCCTTGTAAGTCAAATGGGACTAATAATACCTATATTTAAAGGAACCTATGAAAAGCAAAGCAAATAATGCATACAAAACAATGAAAGATCTAGCATGTGTATGTGGTTAACAAATTATAACCCTTATCTTCTAACTCCAATTGTAACTCTAGAGCTGGTGAGACAGCTCAGCAGTCTATAACACCTTCTTTGCTAAGCTTAAGCAATGGCTTAAAGACTTCAGGTTGATCCCCAGAACCACATGCTGTGCCAGCCCCTACCCCAGGGGGAGCAGAGCTGATCACAAAAGAAAAAAAACTGTAACTCCAGAAACAAGAACTGCCCTCCTGGCTTGTTGTCTATTATTCACCTCTTCATCCAGCCACCAATCTACTTAGTTGTCATATGTTAAACAGTTACTATGAATAAACATTGAGATGCTAATAAAGAACTAAAGGGAAAGCAAAACATCTGTGAATTATCAGCATTCTCTAACAATAATAAGTTAGACTGAGATGGAGAGGATACAACTCTGATGTGAAGAGACTATTTGCCAATTCAGGCTTGAGGAGTTCTTCTGCAACTGCTTTCGTGCAGCCCCTTTGCCTACACATCCAAAATTTCAGATCAGAGCATGTGCATTCAGCCTGTTTGTATTCTGGTATTGCCAGAAAGAAGGCGATGCCTCCCTATTGAACAGTTGCCTCAAAATTTGAAGTGCTGAGTCCATCTGCAGCACAGTTTTTCCTTGTCTTTGGCTGCAGTGAATTTTCCATATGATGCACTGAACATGTAGTACTAACAAATGTGTGATTCGCATCTGCAGATAGTATGGGACAATTTCCATAGAAACAGGACACTTAAAAGTGAAAAATGAATAGTTAATGTTATATAACAGGATTGATCTGTTTTTCATTAGTTATTTTTGTGAGAGGGCAACTGGTTGCAGGGATTTTCATAAGGTAATACAATAAAGTTAATGATTAAATTATTTATGCTCCTTCATGAGTCATATCACAAAAAAAGAGCACAAATACTCAAAGGTACGTGAATTACATCAACAGTTAAACAGATTTCAAATTGAGATCTTATCTTTTTCTATTTCTTAGAGTTTAGCAAAGTACAAAGTAACCAGAATGGAAAAGAAAACATGATTCGATGTAGATTGTACTAATATTACTAGTATTTACTTATTCAATATATTTAGTGAGTCACTATGATAAATAAGACATTGAAATGAAAAGTAGTTTTGATTTTAAGAAGCTCCAGCCCTACTAAAGAAGAAAGAAAGAAGCAAATACATTCAATATTTTACAACTGATAGAAATACTGTGGACTTGCTTGACCCATTTTCTGGGTTATCCTTGTCCTCTGAAACATCCTAATAGCCAAGTATAATATATTAAAAGTAAATTTGAAGTATCAGTAGGACCCCAAGAAAGTAAGAAAGTGTCAAATCAGACATCAATAAAAATAACAGCAACTCAGAGCACTATACATAGTCGAACTCTTCAGCTAGCTTTACTCTTAGGACAACCGCCATTTGACATGAGTTTGAAGTACAGGTTTTCACGGACTCATGAGTAAAAATACAGGTATAGAAGCTCAATCAATGAATGGCAAAAGCAGGAAGCTTAAGAGCTTTTTTTCTTTTTCTTTTTTTGTTTTTGCTTAAGCAGGGCTTTAAACGTATAAAGATTCTTTCAGTGTAAAAGATGATTTATAGCCAAAAAAATAAAACCAATATAATTTTCATAATGTAATGAAAGATCAATAGTCTTACAATAATAATTAAATGAACTCTGAATGAAAAATGACAGCATAATAATTGGGAAGGATAATATAGGTCCAACCCAGATTTCAATACATACGCTCACCAGCTGTCAGCTTTTGTTAAACAGCCATATACTTAAAGGAGTACAATAATGGCAGCACTTTGCAAAAGATAAAGTAAACCTTCTCTGTAATATTCACTTTTATTCCAGGACCCAAATAATTATCAAAAATAAAACTTAAAGGAAAATTTAACCATAAAATACCTAAATCCACAAGGGAAGATAGTACCATAAATAAAAACCAGTATTATAGGATCAAAGACTTAGAAAACACATGTTTCAAAAATATAAAATTTTTCCAAAGGGGATAAAGGATGTAGCTTAGTGGTAGAATGCTGCTACGTTTCACCTTCAGTACCTAAAACAATACAAAACCAAACCAAACAAAATGAAACAAAAGTACAAGTAGAGACAGTCATATCAAATCATCAATTAATAACATAATTAGATACATATTATAACATAGCATAAGTATTTTACGTGTTTAAAGAAATTAGAAAAGGTAAAACCTGTGTACACATCTAGTGAATAAGGAACTAGAGACAATTACCAGATTAAGATTTGTTTAAGAGAAGCAAAGTCACACAGATATTGGAGTAAGATAAATCTACATAAAACATTAGAGCTTCAAGTAGAAAAAGAAGAAAGGCAGAAGTGATAGTGGAATGAATCTGGGGTAAAGTTTGTTGACAATTTCCTAGTACATATAGATAAATCCACATTTTTAAGAAACTCACTAAGTTACAAGAAGGAAAAGCAAAAACACACTACAAATAGTACTCTAAAACTATAGTCCATAGATTAAAGGAGAACATTTAAAACTGATGCACACTTTTCAAGTAGTCATATAAGTGAATCTGATTTTTTAGAGACAAAGGTATTAATCAAGATGACTTATTCAATATATAAATAGAAAATAACTATTAATAATACCTCTTCTAAATATCTTTAAAATTGAGATTGAAACAAAGACATTTTCAGACAAACAAAATCTTAAAAATGAATCTTAAAAAGTTTATCAGCAATGGTAGTATACAAAAAATTCTTAAGAATAGGGCACAAGACATTTCATCCAAGATATATTTGTATGAAACTAAAGGAAAGAAAGTAGTATATATGTGACTAAATCTAAATAAGTATTGATTATAATGCATAATAAAATATAGAGTATTCAAAAATAAAAATAAAGTTTCCCTGCCCCCTAAGATCACTGGAGCCTTGATGAGGTGCTGCTCCTCCCCAACACAGAAGCCATCCTGAGCTCTGGGCAGCTCTGGAGTTCTTGGTTAGGCCCTTGTCACCCTCCATCTGCCATTGCCAAAATGTGGCTAAACCATACCAGCCTCAAACCCCACCTTGGCAGGAGCATTTGTAAGCCATTGCCTTCCCAACTCATCTTTGCAGTAGTCGCACTGAGCACTGGACAGTGGCCCTGGTGAAATATGGGAGCTTCAAAATGCAAAAAATAAAAGGACAAAAAGGCAAACTCATACCTCCAGGTGCTCAGCACAAGTCCAGGAGACAAGGACATAGAATAACTTGGAAATCACACACCTGATATTTCTGAGATGATAGTAACTTCATCAAACTATAGAAGAAATCAGGTCACAAATAATCTCTCCAATGAAAAAGGAAATGAAAACAATAAAGAATTGCTAAGCACATTTGAAGAAGACATCCATAAAAAAATAGAGAAGAGAAAAATGATGGAAACATTGAATGAACAACACAGTAAAGATTTACAATGAGTGAAACAAATTTAAACTGATATCCAGGAAATCAAGAATTTCAATGAGATCTGACAAACTGCTTGAATGAAACTGAAGATAGAGTTTCATACCTTGAAGACAACATTACATGTAGTGACCACAAAGGAAAGATCTCTTAAAAATAAAAAGGAACCAGGAAATAACAATTCAACTGCTGCAAAATGATGCCAAGAAGACCGATATAAAACTGATAGGTGTTAATGAAAAAGCAGGAGTCAATACAAATGAAATAAAAGGACAATTCTCAAAACTAATAGAATATTTTTCAAGCACGGGAGAAGAATCTGATATATAAATAAATGAGACACATAGAACTCCAGTTAGCCAAAACCAAAACAAATCTATATCCAGATACATAATAACCAAGATCTCAGAAATTCAGCCAAAGAATAGAATATTAAAAGCCATTAGAGAAAAGAAACAGATCACCTATAATGGAAAGCTATCAAAATCATGATGCAAACCGTCAAGTAAGAACAGCTTGGAATGAACTATTTCAGGTCCTAAAAGAAAACATCTTCCAACCCAGATTGATATTCCCTGTGTTACTGGAGAAAAAAGATACTTCCACGGCAAAGAACAACCGAAGAACTTCATGACTACCAAACTAACCCTACAAAGAGTGCTAGCAGATATTCTAGAATGAGATGGAATGACCGCCAAGAAAGGAATCACTAAGCAAGGCAACCAATTAATCAGAGGAGGAAAGTAGAGAACCTACAGCAGAAAAATAACATGACAAAGATAAACCAATACATGTCAGTAATAACCACCAATGTAAATGACATCAATTCACTAATCAAAAGAAGCAGATTGGCAGTGTAGAACAAGAAACAAAATCCAACTGTATGCTGTATACAAGGAAAACATTTAACTCAAAATAAAATTCATATATTGAAAGTCAAAGGAAGTAAAACAACACTCCATGCCACAGGAAGCCAGAGAAAAGCAGAGTTAGCGATTCTGGTTGCTGACAATGTGAACTTCAAAGCAAAAATGACCAAAGAGATAAAGAAACTCAGTAGGGGAAAACTGAAAGAGAAAGAAATGAGAATCATAAATATATTTGTTTCCAATGTGGGAGCACCCAACTATATAGGACAAATTTATTTTATTTTGTTTTATTTTATTTTATTTTACTTTATTTTATTTTATTTTACTTTATTTTATTTTATTTTATTTTAGTGGAACTGGGGATTGAACTCAGGCCCTTGTACTTGCCAGGGGAGGCTTATTCTACTGAGCCATCTTCTTGGCCCCAACAAAATTTAATAAACATCAAAAATAAGAAGAGTTATGGCACTAACAGGCCATTGTCACAAAGAGATAAATCAACCTGACAAAAAAATTAGCAAATGAATCACAGAGCCAAAGCAAACTTGTGAAGAAATGGAATTAGTGGAGCTTTACAGAGTGCTCCACCCAACAATGTCAGAATGCACAATCTTCTCAGCTGCACATGGGACATTCTCCGAAATAGACCATATACTAGCACATACAACATGCTTAATTAAATGGAAAGAAATTGAAATTATCCTATGCATATTATCAGACGATAGTCCAATGAAACTGGAAAATATTGACAAAAGAAACTGCAAAAATTCCATAAATACATATAAACTGAACAGCATACTCCTGAACAATCAGTGGTCACAGATGAAATTAAAGAATAAATTAAAGATATTTACAATCAAGCAAAAGTGCAGATACAACTGACTGGGACCTGTGAGATGCAATGACAGCAATTCTAAGAGGGAAATTTATAATGGTGAATTCTTACATCAGGAAAACAAGGACAAACACAAATAAACAATCTTATGCTACACCTAACACTTCTAGAAAAAGAAGAGCAAGCCAAGTCCAAGCCCAGAAAAGAGAGGAAATAAGAAAGATCAGAGCAGAAATTAATGCAAAGGAGACTAAGAAAACAATACAAAGAATTAATAAGCCTAACTTTTCATTGAAATAATAAATAAAATTGATACATTCTTAGCCAAGCTTATAAAAAAGGAAAGAAAAAATTCAAATTCATGGAGTAAGTACTGAAATTTTTAAATAATGACAGATTCTATAGGAATTTAGAAAAAAATCAGAACATCATCAATAGCCTCTTTGAAAATGTTTACTCTTTATAGCATCAGAAATGCAGAAGAAGTGGAAAGAATACTAGAAACATAAGAATTACCAAAGCTGAATCAAGAAGACATAAAAATTCTGAATAATCCAGTATCAGTCAACAAAATTGAAAATGTAATAAAAAACCTATCAACAAAGAAAAGTCCTGGACCTAAAGGACTTACTGCTTAATTCTGCAAGAAATTTAGAGAAGAATTTAATGCAAACATTTTTCAAACTCTTTAATGAAAATGAAAGGGAAGAATTACTCACAGACTGATTCCTGGAGGCAAGTGTGGCCTTGATTCCAAAACCATGGAAAGATCCATCTGAAACACAGAACTGCAGGCCAATCTCTCTAATGAATGTAGATGCAAAAATCCTCAATAAAATTCTAAGAAAAAGAATGCAGCAAATAGTCATGCAGATTATACAGCATGACCAGGTAGGATTCACCTGAGGGATGCAGGGATGGATAAGTATATTCAAATCAATAAACATAATGCATCACACCCACACAGCCAAGGACAAAAATCGCATGATCATGTCAATAGATGCAGAGGAAGCTTTTGAAAAAGTACAACATTCATTCATGATAAAACCCCACAGAAAATTGGAATAGATAGTCTTTACCTCAATCTGATAAAGGCCACTTATGACAAACCAACAGCCAAGATCATATGAAAGGCACAAAACTAAAAATCTTCACTCTAAAATCAGGAACAAGATAAGGGTGTCTACTGTCACCACTCCTGTTCAACATAGTTCTGCAAACATTAGCCAGAGTGATTAGACAAAAAGGAAAAATGAAAAGAAAAAAGATTGAAAAGGAAAAAGTGAAATTGTCACTGTTCATAGATGACATGATACTTTATGTAGAAGACCCCAAATCTACACCAAAAGACTTGTAGATTTAGTACTGAAATTGAGTGGTGTAGCTGGAGACAACGTCAACACTCAAAAATGAATAGCATTTCTGTATACAAACAGCAAACATACTGATAAAGAAATGAGGGAAATCACTCCTTTCACAATAAAATCCAAGAAATGAAACATGAATCAATCTAACAAAGGAAGTAAAAGATCTATACATTGAAAATTACAGTACTCTGAAAAAAGAAGCTGAGAGTTTCAGAAAATAGATATTCTTTGCTCATGGATAGGAAGAACTGACAGTATAAAAATTGCCATACTCCCAAAATTGTTATATAGATTCAATGCAATTCTGGTTAAAATGCCATTAGTATACCTCACAGAACTAGATAAAACATTCCAAAAAATTCATGTGGAACCGGCAGAGATCTAGAAGATTTAAAGCAATCCTGGGCAACAGAGGAAAGATAGGAGGTGTTACAATCCTTGACTTGAAATTATACTACAAACTACTGTGATAAAATCAGCATAATACTGGGAGAAAAAGACCCAAGGATCAATGAAACACATTAGAAGGTGAAGACACAACTGCAAACACACTTGACCACCTTATCTTTGACAAAGAAACCAGACATGTTCATTGGAAGAATGATTGCATCTTTAAGACATGGTGCTGGAAAAACTGGCTTTTGATATGTCAAAGGCAAAAAATATACCTATATCTATCACCATGCAGTAAACTACAGCCACAATGGATCAAAGACTTAAATACTAAAACAGAAACACTAAACATACTGGAAGAAAAAGTGTGTAGAAATCTTAAAGACATAAGGGCAGGAAGAGAGTTAATGAATAAAAGCCAAACTGCATGGAAAATAGTTCATAGAATTAACAATTTGGATCTCATCTTTTTGAAAATTTTCTGCATGTCAAAAAATTATTAGCAGAGTAAAAAGAAAACCCATAAGTTGGGGGAAAACTTAACTGATTGTTCCTAAGACAAAAGCCTTCTATCTAGAACATATAAAGAAGTAATAATAATCAGGCCTCCAAAATTCAAAGATGCAATAAAAATGGGCATCTGAGATGAATACACACTTTTCAGATTAAGAAATACAAATGACAAATAAATATGTGAAAAATGTACAAAGAATGGGTATCATCAAGAAGTCAAACACGAACAAATGTTAAAGGAGTTGTGGGGAAACAAGAGCTCTTCTTTACTGTTGTGGGAGTGTAGACTGCTGCAACTATGTAAATCAGTGAGGAGATTTCCTCAGAAAACTAGCATTAGAAGTCCCATCCAACCCAGCTATTCTCCTCGGTGTTTTTCCAGAAGAATTGAAAACATCATACCACAGCAATATACGTGCAACTATCTTTATAGCAGCACAATTTTTATAGCTAAATTCTGGAAGCTAACTAAATGCCCATCAACCAAAGAATGAATTAAAAAGTGGCATTTTTATATAATTGAATATTACTCAGCTGTCAAGAAAGACAAAATGTAGGCTTTTATAGGTCAATGGATGCAACCAGAGGCTATCATCATCAGCCAAATAAATCGGTCCCAAATATGTAAACATCATATTTTTCCCTAGGGTAAGAACCTCAAAGAGTAAATAGGATCTGAAAGTTACAATGGATCCTTGAAAGGGAAAGAAACTGTTCAAAGGGAATGAATAACTTGGATGATGGAATGACAAAAGAAAAGGGGAATATATATATATATGTATACATAGGATAACTTGAATAATTGTATTGAAGAATTTTGATGATCTATTGAAAGAAGCAGTTAATGCATAAGTTTTCTTGTCCTTTTAAATTTTTAAATTATTCTTGATGAATCATACAGACTTGTATCTGGTAATCTGAACAATTAATTCAAAGACAACAATATGCAGTATAACAACCATTGCTGTATTCCTGTCATTTTGCTTAGTGTAATTCTGTATTGTTTCTAATTTTTACTGTTTTTTGGCATTCTCTTTAAAAATTGAAATTCATGATAATTGTAGCATGTAAGTTGAGGAAATTTATGAATGAAATTAGAATATTTTCTGTATCCTGTATTGCTTAGAAAAGAGAGATAAACTGATTAAAATGTATAATATATGATTGCCCTAAATACTAAGATAAAGATTAAAACAAAATTTAAAAGCAAAATGCACAAATTTCAAAGTAATAGAAAGAATAGAAAAAGAAAAAAGGGAAAGAAATCCAGAAGAGAAAAATGATAAGAAAAGTAAATTTAGTGTAAGTGAGATATGTAGAAAACACAAAATAAAGTAGTAGAAAATAATGTAAAATAAACTATTTTTGTCTATCATTGGACAGAATGTTTCAGTTTAAAGCCAAAGATTCTCATACTGGTTTTCCAAAATCCAATTAAATATATGTGTTAGTTTTTGATTGGTACATAAGAGTTGCCCAAAACATTGAGGATGAATACAACAAATATTTATTATTTTAAGTTTCTGTAGGCCAAGTGTCTGGAAACTTTATCACATGTCTCAGGGCCAGCATGTCTCATGAAACTGCGACCAACATATTAGCAAGAACACATTATTTTAAGGCTAAACTGGGAGTGAATCTTCCTCTTCCAAGATCATGCATAAGATTTATGGAAGCCTTCAAAAGATTTTCCAGCCTCACTCATGTGATCCCTTAAGTTCTGTCTTACAGTATACAACTTGATTTTTATGCAAATAGAAGAAAGAAATAAAGGAAGGAAAGAAGAAAGGAAAGGAAGAATACTTAAAATGCCAGCCACCGTCCTTGGTAACCTAATCATGTCTGCAAAATTCTAGTCCTTAGAAGTGAGTAAATAAATCCCTTCTGTGTACAAGAGATTATATAAGGGTAAGAATATCTGGAGGCAGAAAGCGTTGGAGGCTACCTAATACAATGATTGATTGTTTATTTTTTTATTTTTTTATTTTTTTGTATTTTAGAGAAGAGTCTACAGGGTGTTCAGGGTCTCACTACTAGATCGAACTCATAGCGATCCACCTGTTTACAGCCTCCCAAGTGCTGGGATTACAGGCATGCACAAGCACGCCCAATTTCAATTGCCTTCTCAGCATGCCTCGGGTGCGGGGTCCGCAAGGCAGGCCCAGGGATTGAACCCCAGTCCCTGCACCTGCTTGCAGGTGCTTTAATCTGCTGAGCTATTTGGCAAGCCCTTGGATTGATTGGTAGATCAATTGATTGATTTGAGATAGGGTATCCCTATGTAGTTCAGACCACTGACCTTGAGCTCACTATGTAATCCAGGCTGGCCTTTAATTTGCAATGATCCTCCTGCCTCAGCCTCCAGAATTCTGGCATGACAGTCATGTGCCATTGCTTTCTGCCCCAAATGATGTTTTTAAGAATGCATCATAACGCAAGGAAATAGAGAACTTGAAAGAAGTGGAAAAGAAAACCTAGCATGTAACCTATGACAGTTACAGTAATAGCAGGAATATCCACAATAATATAAATAGCCTTACCCAAGTTAACTATGTCACAGTGCCAAGAGGAAGATGAAAAATAATGAAATATTATTAACCAATATCACAAACTCGATGTATTTAAAGAAAAATTTGAAAATATATAAGGAACACCAGGTAAACCTTCAGTGTCAAATAACAGGAGACATAATAGTCAACATAGATTATGAAGCACACTCAGACCTGCCTAGCTGATCCATTCGAGCATTATTCACACAATCTGTAAAGGATTGCTTTTATTTCGTGGAACATATACAAAGTACATGTGGGAATGGTATATTGGAAAGGATAAACTATTGGTAAATAAATATTTGAAAAATCTGAGTAGGTAGAGATACCAGACTCAAAATTGTTAAAATAATGATTCCTCCAAACGTCAGCTATAAATTAGACATCAGCCAATAAAATCTTAGCAGGTTTTTCTAAAAGTGGTTAAAACCATTTTTAAAAAATTGTTTTAATATACATATTATTGAAGTTTTTCAGATTTCTTTTTTTTTTGAAGTTGGAATCTGTAAAAGTTTTATTTATTTTTTCCCATAATTTTATTGAGAAACAAATAACAATGAGACAGTTTCAAACCAAATTGATAGGACAGTTTCAATAATAAACACATTGCATACATTCTTCCCCGTGGTTAATTGCTGTACAAGATGCGGACATGATATCCTATTTACAAACACTATTAGAAAAAAAACCTCTATTCATGAAGAGACTGTAACTATATATCTATGCCAACCACTTTGAATACACAGATACAAAATGGACATTCATCTGTATCCCCCTTTTTTTTTGTTTAGTTCCGTTATTTGAATATTATAGGTGTGTTAACTCAGCAAAATATTCTAAAAGAGTTCAGTAGTCCATAATAGTATTGGGTTTTCTGCTCCATTGGCAATGTCAGAAATTGTTGACCTGAGTCCCCTACAGCTCAACATAACAACATGGCTTTACTTCTTATATTTCGTTTTTATATTTTTCTGCTGGATGGTTAAGACCAAGATAAAGCAAGACATATACAGCTAGAGTTGCAGCTTTTGGGTCTATACAGATTATTTTAAACATGAGTTTATAGAATATAGTGTGATAAAGTTATGCATACACCAATATGCACTCATCTAATTAAGATAATTAATGTTTTCATCTCATTATTCTTATTTTTTAGTGTTTTTGAGTTCTTCTCTTTCAGTTATTTATAATATGTAGAATATGTGACATAAAATAATTCTTCAACTGTTACATAGAACACAAGAAGTTGTTTCACTGATACAAGTACCTATATATTTTATTGTGCCAATTTTTATTTGTCATTGTTATAGACTTTAAAAAATTTTAAAACCATTTTCCAGATCACTAGTTTGCAAACAATGTCTCCCCACATTCTACAGCTTGTGTCTTCAGTCTGGTTGTTGTGTCTTTCCCGTACAAGAGTATAGAGCTTCAATTTGCTTGATTAAATGTATTACTAGGTATTATTGGCCATTGTTGTGAATGAGATGCCTTTAATAATTTTTTCTCAGTAATATTAAACTATTGATGCATAAAATGCTGATTTTTAATATTTATTTTGTAATTTGGAAACTCAGAGGAGAGAGGGTTCTTGCAGGATGTCTTCAAGAAAAGTGATGTCTCCAAGAAAAAATAAAGTTATTATTGATTTTTATTAATTTTAGAGGTTGAGAATACAAAAAAGACAATATTAGGGATATAACATGTAAAGAAATAAATCATAAAATGGATATTTATTCCAAGGAACCAAATTTATAAAAATAAATACAGTAAACTATATGTTCATCTATAAATCATGTTTGCACAATTATAACAAATATTAATAATGCAATAAAGTTCATGTAATACAACTCTTTTTGGATGATAAAATATTTGTGAAATTTCATGTTAGTGGAAGAGAGACACTATTATTTTACAGCAAAGGGGCAATAAATGTATAAAATAAAAAACATCAAAAAAACCACTTTAGAGTAATATACGCATGCTATTAGAAAGAGAAGGTTAAGATATATGTTTACTGGCGAGAAACAAAGATATAACTTGTATACTTTGCCATTCAGTGGAGGAAATGACAGGAAAAATGACTGTGCATATTTTTTTCTAGGCAAAATAATGTGAATGGCTAGAACAATATAGGATTGTTTTCTTATTCTGGAATATAAAATTAATTCTATTTGTTTATAGATATATGAAAAATATGGGGATTCCAAAAAAAATTCATTGTTAACATGATTAATATATCCAGACTATACCCATTCTTTTAATATCTTTTATTACTTAAAAGCATATGGCAATTTTCCCATGACATTTCTCTTAATGTAATTTTTAAAGTAAAAAAAAAAAACCCAAAAATTCAAAGATGAAAGCCACCACGTTTCCATGGAAAAGAGGAAATGACATTTGAATAGAACCTTTAAATATGTTAGTTGAATTCTTATTAAGACAATTAGTGAATGACTTTACATATATCACTATTTAATTTTCATGATAAACCTGAAAAATAGCTGCTATTACAACCTCAGTTGTACAGAATTTGAGACTAGTGTTTAACAAAGATTTATTCAAGGTTATTCAGCTAATATATGGCAGGGCTAGAACTTAAAATACAGGGTGTCAAATTCTCACTTTGCTCAGGACTTGGTTAAGTAAGGAAACAAGGAAGACATCACAGATAAAGACCCCAAGCACTGAACAGCCCAGAAGCATAAGCACTGGGGCCTACCTTGGGCCCGAGAGAGTTCTTTTTATGCATGGACTTCAAAATATTTGTGAAAATGATTTCACTGAAGAAGTTAATTGGGGCACTACTAAGTGGCACGATAATTGGTTCAGACATCGTTAATGGGCTTCTGGCTGTCAGATTCATGCCTGTAATGGTCATCAATGACAAGGCGGGTTTATGAAGTCACAGGACTCATCAGTCCTTTGTTTGTTTGTATGTTTTGTTTTGTTTTTGCTTTTCCTGCCTTTTTATTCTTTTAATTTTCATGTTTTTTGTAATATATTTATTACAGGGTCTACATGGCCTCACTGTGCAGATCAAACTCATTGTTATCTTCCTGTTTTCAGCCTCACAAGCATTGGGATTACAGGTGTACACCACCATGTCCAGTCTCAATCACCATCTCCGTGCACTCTGGGGGTGGGGCTGGCACAGCACATCAGGGATCGAACCCCAGTCCCTGCACCTGCCTAACCAGACACTTCAGTCCGCCCAGCTATCTGGCTGACCCATCAGTCTTAACTCAATTGTAAATAATTTAAAACTTTAATTTCATATGAAAACAATTGAAAATATATAGGGGAGAAGAATGTAAGCTTATACAAACCTTAAAACTGAAGATATCAAAGTTTTTTTCCTTTCAGTAAGTGTTCATGACAGGCTTCCAAATCTCAAGGATCTGTGTGACATTCTTTCTCGTTAGTAGGCCTTCAATGGAAAGTTTTAAAGGAGTGAGCTATGTGAAATTTGATCTACTTGAGAACGACACGATAGACCTGATTTGTTTAAAATGTTATTTATTTCTCAGAAAACATGACACATACCCTAATAATACTAACAACAAAATTGTAGTTATGGATTTTTCTTTATTTTATTGATTCCAGTCTGAAAACATATTTATTACCAGTAAAACTTACTTAAAGAAAAATATCAATGAGTAATAAGCCATCATTTAAATCCTGGAATAAAAGTCTGTAAATCTGTTTTAGTGCTGCAATGTTCATATGTCTCAAATATTTCATGAATCTGTCAGTCTGTCTTTTCAATACCAAAATAATCAGTTCACCAGGAAGCAAGTTATTTGGTAAGCTTCACACGTGACAGGAGAAAAAAGACAGCTTTAGAAACAATAAAAGTTTTCACTAAACAAACTATTAGGAATTCAACAAATGGTTGCTGTATTATGTGATGCTATTGTCAAATTAGTTGTTCAGTTTACCAGGTATAAACATGTAAGATTCATTTAAAGGAAGAAAACATAAAACAATAACAAATAAGTTATAAGAAATTCAAAACAGGAAACAGGATCAGAGTAAAAAAGGAAGTTTTAAGCATTAACTTCTTTCAAAATACCAGCAGAAATTGACAATACAATTATCCAAACTATTCTGCATATGTACCTAAATGTATCTTTTTCCCTTCTTTCATTTGTCCTTTTGCTACTACCAGTTTTTCCTTTCCACTGAACAATTTCTTTCCCTTTCACCGTATCTGTTATATCTTTTGGATTTTCATTATTCTTTGTGGTTTTCACACGAGTGAGATAATATGATATTTGCACACATGGATCTGATTTATTTCACTTACCAATATAGTCTTTAGCTGCATCCATTTATCCACAAAGCCTCACATTTGTTTTTTATACCTGAATAATACCCCATTGTAAAAAAATACCATATTTTTATCCATTCCTCAAGTGATGAGTATTTGTGTTGTTTCCAAGATTTAGCAGTGACAAATTACGCTGCTATAGACATGGGTGTATATTTATCCCTGTGGTATGATGATTTCAGTTCTTTTGGACAAATACTGAGGGGAATAGCTGACTTGAATGGGACCTCCAATTCTAACTTTCTGTGGAATCTCCACGCTGATTTCCAAAATGGTTGTACCAGCCTACACTCCACCAACAGTGGAGAAACGTTCCTTTTCCCCACAGTCTGTCCAGCATTTATTATTGGTTGACTTCTTGATGATAGCCATTCTTTCTGGCATGAAATGGTATTTCAGCATTGTTTTAATTTTCATCTCTTGAATGACCCATGATGTTAAACATTTTTTTCATATATTATTTGTTACTTATATCTCTTCATTTATGAAGTGCATGTTCATCTCAGATTCCAATTTTTAGATTGGGTCTTTGAATTTTGAAGGCCTGATATTTAAAAATTCTTTGTATGTTCTTGATAGGAGTTCTTTGTCTGAAGGACAGTCTGGTATAATTGTTTGCCATTTCATGGTTTTTCTTTTTATTCTGTTGGTGATTTCTTTTGATGTGCCAAAACTTTTCAAAAAAGATGAGATCCCAATTCTTAATTCTTTGAAATATTTCCCATGCAGTTTGATTTTTGTTTGTGAACTCTTGGTATACCACTATGTCTTTAAGGTATTTCTTTTTTTACTACTTTCTCTTCCAGAAGATTTAGTGTTTCAGTTTTAATATTTGAATACTTGATCCATTTTGTCTGTAGTTTTGTGCATGGTTATAGGCATGTGTCTCTTTTAAGCCTTCAGAATGTGGAAAGCTGGTTTTCCAGCACCAGGCTATCTTTTGTCCAATTAGCATTTTTGGTCCCTTTATCAAAAATAAGGTGGCTGAGTGTGCTTGTAGTCTTGTCTGCATCTTCTAATCTGTTCCATTGATCCTCAGGTCTGGTAATTTTTTTGCCAGTACCATGCTGATTTTGTCACAATAGCTTTGTGATATAATTTCAAGTAAGGGATTCTGATGCTTTCTGCCTTTCCTTTATTACCCAGGATTGCTTTTGCTATTGTAGGACTTGTGTGTTTCAAGATCAATTTTAGAATTTTTTCTACAACTGTGAGGTATACTAATGGTATTTAAATTGGGGTTACATTGAACCTGTGTAACAATTTTGGGAGTATAGCCATTTTCATGATGTTGGCTCTTCCTATTCAGGAGCAAGGAATATCTTTCCATTTTCTGCTTTCCTCTTCGACCTATTTTTTCAGAGTATTATAATTCTAGTTGTACAAATCGTTTACTTCCTTTGTGAGACTGATTCTTAAGTATTTTGCTTATTTGTGTGTTATTCTGAAAGGCGTGGTTTCCATACATTTTCCTCTGGGTACATTCATTGTTGTGTGTAAAAATGCTATTGATTTTTGAGTGCCGACTTTGTATCTTGCTACACTGCTGAATTTGGTTGCTAAATCTACAACTCTCTTAGTGGAGTCTTTGGGGTCTTCTGTGTATGGTATCATGTCATGTGCAAATAATGATACTTTAATGCATTTATTTTTGAAGAGAATAGAAAATAACAAAAAAGCTAGAAATGATGCATATTTTCATTAAACATAATAGAAATTCAACAATGGCTGTTATCTTTTTTATTCTGTCTCTCACTCTTTTTTTTAATGTGTTTAGTTTTTGCAGAGTCTCACTACTCAGCACAGTGTCATAGTGACCCTCCTGTTTTTTAGCCTCCATAGTGCCGGGATTGCAGGTATGCACCACTATGCCCAGACTCTGGCCAGTTTAATTTCCCCTGAGGGGCAGGGCTGGTGCAGCATGCAGTGCCAGGATCAAACCACAGGCGTGCACTTGCCTACGCTTGCCTATGCAGGTGCTTTAGTCCACTGAGCTATCTCCTGGCCCCCGTGGCTATTATCTTGCATACTGTTGTTTTCAAATTTGTTGTTCAAATTATGAGATATAAGCATGAAAAATTGGTCAAAAAAGTAAAAAGAAGAAAAATAATTAAACATTAACTGTTCTATTAAAATAAACCAACAGAAATCACCAGTACAATTATCCAAACTATCATATATATATATATATATATATATATATATATATATTTGTTTTTTCTTCCTTCTTTCTTTTTTCCTTTCCCTCAACCCAGTTGTTCCTTCCATTTGAACAGATCCTTTTTTTCACAGTACCTATGTTACCTTTCAGATTTTATTTACTCTTTGTGGTTCTTACACTAGCTAGACAATATGATGTTTAAAAATATTGAAATATTATTTATTTCACTTGTGAGTATGATTTCCAGTTGTATTCATTTACCTATAAAAGCCTCAAATTATCTTTCTTTATAGCTGAGTAATACTCCATTATATAAAAGTACCCCTTTTTTGGTCAATTCCTCATTCAGTGGGTATTGAATTTTCCCTTGTCCAACAGACATAGCTGACAGTTCCCAAGTGCTCTAGTGTGAGTGCATACAAAATAGCTCCTCTGCCCATGAGTGGCATCTAAAATGAGAAAGGATGAGCTTTTACCAAAGTGGCCCAAATGCCACATGCAGAACTTTGGTTAAAAAAATGATGAACCTCAAATGTCACCCTGACTGTACTCACCACTCTGCAGCAGCATAGACATAGCCTTGGCAGAAGTATTTGTAAAAACTGAACTGAGAAAGCTTGGGACAACTGGAAGTTCAAATATAAATGCAGCTTAAATGTAGATAAATATGGACACATTTCTCACACGTATGAATTTCTGGATTGACAACTATATCCACTTCATTGATCATTTTCTCTGCATCATAGATGATTGAGAGGCAAATTAGGAGTCCAAACAATTTTAACAGAGCAAGGTCGTAAAAATATGTAGTAGAAAATGAAAGTCATGAAAGTCTTTTATTCTACGTCTCTTGTATTTTCCAGGTGGGTGAGGAGGAGGATTGTCAGCGTGCTTTTGTGCAGAGGGAGGTGATGCACACTGAGAGGACAGAAGCTCATCCTGGCAGGGCTTGTGTGCTCTAACCCCTAATCTACTTTTATAATCCATCCTCCAGTAATTGCTCACTCATTAATTATTTTCTGTAATTATTTTTTTTCAATTCGTTCATCAGCTTTCCTGATTGCTTCAAAAATAACCATCTTAAATAATTATAAGTGCATGTATTTATTTTTTTCTGAAAACCATGTAAAAGGCTAATTTATCCACAACTTTTTGGTTGAATGATGCAATCATTCAAATGTATTTGGGAAAAATCAAATTGCTACTGAGGGAAAGACAGTACTTACTTCAGCTGTTATGGTTTGCATCTAGATGTTCCCCTAAAGCCGCATGCAGTCATGGGAGAGCTGAATCTACAGTTTGTGATCGCCTAGTGCTGGGGAGTTGAGCGCTACACTTGCCCTGGGGCAAGTGGCCTGCATCCAATACAAGGAAGGGAAAGAGGCTTGCTTTGCTGCTCCCTTATTTCTGCTCTTGCTGTTTTGCTGGTTTTCTGCTGCCATGAACTGCTGCCCTCTGCCATGTGCCATTCTGATATGGAGCCAGTGTTTATGGACTGAAACCTCCACAAACTGTGAGCTAAATAAGCCTTTGCTTCCATGATTCTAGGCCTCTGGGCTTTGTCTCGCCAATGATGGAAAAGTAAGCAAGATGCCAACCTGTTTGAGTCCAGAATTTGAGTACTTAATCTCTTGGATGACTGTGTGAGGAGCTGACTATAAAGTTGGTGAGGTGTGGCCCAATAGCCCAGTGAATTAAAGCGCTTGCTTAGGCAGTTGCAGCAGTTGGGGCTCGATCCCCGGCATGCTGTGCTGGGCCCACCCCTGGGGTGCACTGAGATGGAGATTAAGACTGGATGTGGTGGCGCCTGCCTGTAATCCCAGCTCTTGGGAGACTAAACACAGGTGGGTCACAAGTCTGATTTATGTAGTGAGACCCTATAGACTCTGTACTAAAGTGCAAATAAAAATAAATAATAAATAAATAAATGGTGAAACAAAACACCATGCCCTGTCCCTCACATATACTAACTGAAAGCTGTCCAAAACAATATTGGGCAGCACCACAGCCTATGCTTAGAATGGTGTCTATCACAGTAGAAGCACACAGTTAAGAATTTTAGAATACACTATGTAGATAAATGCAAAAGAGCTGGATCAGGGTCTCAGTGCTCTCAGAGTTCAGACAATAAGACCAACAAAGGTAATGCTGGTTAAATAAGAGCTCAATGCAGAGGTGGCCCTTTGAAATGGGGCATAGAAATGTGTGGGCAGGAAAGGTGGAAAGTTTGTGGTCCTTGACCTCAAGAAACAGTGAGCTGTGGGTGTTTCTCCAACAGAAAGGAGCTGCTTTGGCTTACACAGTGCGAGAACCCTGAGTAAAGGTAAGGAACAAGTTCAAGAAGTTAGGAAAGGAGCCAGGGGACTCGTGCCTTGGAGTCTTGGCTTGGCAGTCTGTTTCCAGCAGCAGAGATGGTAGTAACGGCCACAATAAGAACACATGAACTCTAAAAGTAAACCTGTGACTTTTAAAGACACTGACTTAATGTAGTGTTTGTAAAATATTAATTTGGCTGAAAATGGATTAGAGAAGAAAAAGCTTAGATTTTTTTTTGATGCCTGCCAGAATATTATTATTGGCATGAACGTGATGAAGGAAGTCTGAACTGGGGTCAGGATGATTCGGGGTAAGTGGAGGACGTATAGATTTTGGATGTTTAGTATGTGATATGACACATGATATGATGTATGTTCTCTTAATACTCAGAAGAATTACACATGCTATCTATCATGAGCTCAAGGCCTAGTTCAAAATTAGCTAACTGTACGACGTGAGGCAAGTTACTTAAACTTTCACTGCTTCCGTTTAGTAACAAAGTATTCAATGAGCATCCACCGCATGCCAGCGTTGGGGGAGATGCTGGAACAGGATAGTGAACTAAACAGTCTCAGCTCCTACAAAATCAAACTCTATGAAGGAAAACTGACATCCATATGTAAGTAGATGTTTTCCGTTACTGCCATATCTGATTCCCACAAATGCAGTGGCTTCACATAACCCTGAGACTCAGACTGGCTCCGAGAATCCCAAGGGCTTTCACAAGGTTAAGCTAAAGGTATGGCCCATTTGAGCTTTTTATAGAAGCATTTGGGAAGAATCCCTTCTCAGATCATTGAGATTGTTGGCTAGCTGTAGCTCCAGGTAGCTGCAGGACAGAGGTGCTCGTGTCCTTGCTGACCGTCTACAGGGTGCCTTCGTGGAGCCTAGCACACAGGCCTCTAAATCGCAGAGCCAGTAGGGACATGGAAAAGCATTCCATTCACACCCTTGGAATCTCCAACTTCTTCCTCTACTGCATCTCTTACATGCTCTTCTGTTTCTAGCTGGAAACAGGTTTGCCCTTTCAGTGGCTGACATGATTAATTGGATTCCACTGTGGTAAGTTCTAGGTCTTCTTCCTGCTTGAATGCCCATAAGCATGTTTAGCCTACCACGGCACAAGTATTTCAAGAATACTCAGTTCTTTTTACTTCCAGTCTTGCCTTTGGACCATTCTCAGGGATGTGCGACAAGTTTCTCTGCTGTTGTTCTTGCCTCACCCCATTCTTGTCTCACACAGCAGGCAGAGTGCTCCTGTGCAGGGTTACTTAGATCATGGAACTCCACAGCTATTTGCTTGACAACCGAGTTCCTTATTCTAACCACGAAGACTTATGAGACCTGATATTCTTTTCCTTCTCTATCTGCTTTTTATCTCACTTTGCCACCATCTCACCAGACTGCAATCACAAGGACCCACTTGTAGTTCTTTGGATCCACCAAATGTAATCTTTGCTCATCTAAAATTCTTTGCTGAGATGTTCTTATGGTCCTGCCTCTTTGTTATTTGTTTTTACCTATTTTGTTTGCTTCTTTCATAACTGAACTTGAAGAACTTTTCGCTGGCTACTCTTCAGAAAATTAGCTCTTTATCTTCCTTATAAACCAGTCTTTCCTTTCCCAATATAAATTTATAATTATCATACATAATATTAAACATAAAACATACTATATACCAGACATCCTTGTAAAAACTTTAAATATCAACATATACTTTCCTCAAGACTTTCAATGAAAAAGTAAGTTTATTACACTCGTCTTAAGGCAAAGAAATTAAGCAAAGAGAAGTTAAGTAACTTTTCCAAGTTAAGAGCCAATAAATGGGAGAACAAGTATTTATTTCCATAGTCTATGGATTTAAATGATATATAGACTACTAGAACACATCTCCCTCCAGTGAAATACACATATGTTTGCTTATTGTAGTAGATAAAATAACCTTCTCCCAAGAAAGTCTTTGATTTAGTTTCAAAGCTGTGATTATATTTGTTAATTATGTTATATTATTTACATTAATTATATGTATGTGGTTGCTTACATGATAGATTCTACAGATGCAATTAAGGTTCTTACTCATTTGCTTTTAAAGTAGGGCATGCATGCTGAACAATTCATATGTGCCCAGTGTAATCACACAAGCTGAGAGAGATAGACAGATAGTAACAGAAAGAGAGACAGAAATAGAGAGAGAGACACA
>NW_004524639.1:183303-210348 GCF_000260255.1 Octodon degus
AGAGAGAGAGAGAGAGAGAGAGAGAGAGAGAGAGAGAGAGAGAGAGAAATAGACAGAGAGTGTGACACACAGAGATGGAAATTAATTTTCAGAGCTTGAGGGGAACTAGAGCTGCTGGTACTGAAAGGCCAATTGGGCAGGAAGGTCACCAGTGCATAGGAACAAAGGCCAGTACCCAGCTGAGAGCGAACGAGAAATCTGGGTCCTCAGTCCTGCAACCACAAGGAACTAAACTCAGCTAATAATTTTAATATGCTTGGGACAAGATTACTTTCCAAAGTCACCTGAAGAAAATACATCTTTGCTAACACCTTGAATGAAGGCTGAAAAACAGCTGACTCATGTTGCTCCCAGACTGTTTATACAGAAACTCTGCTGCAGCAACTATTACAGTAACAATGGAAAACTAATATAGAGGTTGAACAGTTAAGGCACAGTTATGGTTTGAAGTAAGGAAAGGTAAAAAAATGAAAGTATTATTAATGCAGTTTTTAGGATTAAGACACTTGGACATCATCATTTATTAGGGAAACTGGAGAAAAATCCATTTGGAAAGAATTACTGCTTCAAATTCTGTAGTGTTAAGCCCAAAATACGTGCAATTGGTAGGTGAATCGATCAATTTGGAGCTCAGAGATAGGTATTGGATCTGATGAAGCACTTGGAAGGCACTGACATGCAGCTTTGAATTAGCTATTTTCCTTGCCAATTAGTCACTGGCAGAAAATATCTGACGCTTTCATCTTATAAGACAGATTGATTTTGACATCCATTTTCAGGGTCCAGGTCACGGCTCATTGGCTCCGAGGCACAAAGGGCAGATGGAAGAGGATGGTGCAGGGACACTGCTCATCTATGGCAGCCAGGGGAAGGGCAGAGGAAGGAAACTGGGGGTAAGAATGCAGCCTTCATACCACACTTCCATGACCCACCTCTTTGACCAGGTCCCTCTTCCTAACAAAGTGTTCACCTTGAATATTAATATACTATTGATTAATCAGGAGGTTCATCCACTGATGAGTATAGGGTCTTCCAGAATACAGTTGCTTTCTGAAAGCCCCACCTCTGACCACAGGAGACATTTGAGGAACATTTTAGATCTAATATATAGTATTCTATCACTGACCCCCAAGAGGTACATGTTCATCTCATTCTGAAAGATGCATTATTTCAACTTTTGAAGTTGTCTAAGTCTTAACTATCTGCACTGATGAGAAGTTCCAATCTGAAGCATTTTCTAAGCCTCAAGGCAAATTCTCAGCTGTCAGCCTTTTGTACAAATCAACACCAAAGTTAAATGCTTCGTTATACAGTGGGAAAGTGTAAACATCCCCTTTCTAAAATTGAGGAATAAGGAACTAGAAAGGAATCAGACCAAGCCAACACTGAAAACCAACAGAGTAAACCCTAAATTCTGTAGTTCTATTTCCAGCCCCCAGAGAACATGCTGGTGTTATATGAGTCCCAAAAGCCTCAGGCAGCCCCATTGTTATGGCTTCACTAGCTGAAACGTGCAGGTTCCTCTCTCTGGCTGGCTCCCCTCACTGCCTGCACCTTTTTTTTTTTTTTTTTTTTTTTTTGAGATTTGGAGAAACTTTCCCATTTCTGGCATCTTCAGCTTTCTGAGTACCCCTCTGTAAGTACCCCACCAAAGCAGTCTTTGCTTCCCTGTTATCATTTTAATCATTACCCTCTCTGGGATCCATAGAGAAACACTCACTGTCACATAGTTTTGTCTGCTGTACAATACCTTTTCCTTAAATCTCTGTGGAAACCTCTGTGACCCTGTCACTATCTGATTCTACAAGCTTACAAAGCACCACACACAAACATTTGCCATCAACTCAAGCAGAGCCTGGTTCCTCTTGGAGGATAAATGGTTGCAGTGGCTTCTGAGTTCATCAATGGCAGAAAGTGGAAATATTTCCTAAGTGACAGAGAATAGCAGGAAACTCTGGAGATCGCTTCTTAAAGTCTTTCAAAAGCGTTTACCTTTGTAAAGACTTGAGTCCTGTTGTGGGTTGTGTCTAGATGTCCCCCCAATGCCATGTGTAATCATGGGGCAGAATTCTAGAGTTAAGGATTGATTCACAGTCCAATGTTGGGATTATGGGTGTGAGACAGATAGCCTGCATACAATATAAGGGAGGGAAAGAGGCTTGCTTTCTGCTCCTCCATTTTCATGGTTTCTACTTTTGCTTCTTTCTGGTACCATGAACTGTTGCCCTCTACCATAGGCCAGTCTGCCTTTGAGCCAAACAATTATGGACAGAACCTTTTACAAATTGTGAGCTAAATGAACCTTTCTTTTTTGAGGGCAGGCCAGATAACTCAGCAGACTAAAGTGCCTGCTTAGGCAGTTCACAGCACCTTCCTTCCCACCATTTCTTCCTACCTTTGGGGCACTGGAAATTGAACTAAGGACCTTTGCACTGAGCTAACATCCCTAACCCTTTTTTTTTCTTGTATTTTTCTGAGACAGCCTTGATAAATTGGCTAAGCTGGATTTAAATTTTCTATCCTGCCTCAACCTCCCAGAGTACTAGACCTAGCTACATTTTTATTGAATGAGTTTATTCTTCCTTTGGTTCTTCTAGCAAAAGTTTCAAGTTTGACCTGGAGGCTGTGCTCATACACACCATCCCAAGCTCTAGAATTTTCTAAGGCCCTAGGCCTATGTGAGTCATCAGAATTAAGAAAAAGTTTAGAGAGATACAGAAACAAGTGTGGTATGTCAAGAAAGATACTATGAATATGCGGTGAAAATAAGCTAAAGGTGGAATTGGAGCGAGTCCATTATTATTCCTGACTCCTAACAACCACAAAGTGAGTTAAGCACTATTTCCATTATTTTATAAATGAGATAACAATGAGCCAAATTTATGTACTTGAAGCCATATGGAAAGTGTAAATGTATACTTTGAAATGAGTTTTTCAGTAAAGTCCTTGTACTTACCATCTTAACAGTTTGCACAGTCCTCAGAAAAAAAGATAACAGCGTGCTAATTTTATCACAATAGCTTTTCAGTATAATGTCAAGTCATGATTATGATACCTCCTGACTGGCCTTTGTTGCCCAGGAGTGCTTTTGCCATTCTAGGTCTCTTCTGGTTCCAGATGAATTTTAAGAATGTTTTCTACAGACCTGTGAGGTATACTGGAGGTGTTTAATCATACTGCTGATTTATACTGGCTCTTCTTTTTCATTTTTGGCCAGTTTTTCATGCTTATATCTCGTCATCTGAATGACTGATCTGAAGACAATACGCAGTGTAACAGCCATCACTGAATTCCTACCATCTTGTTTAGTGAAATTCTGCATTATTCCTAATGCTCTCTTAAATTAATTTTTATTCTCTCTAAAAAATTCAAAAAGACATAAAGAGCATGGAAGCATTAAGTACCCTTAAAACATAATGATATTTGAAGCCCTGACTAATAAATATAAACCATAAACAACTAATTAATTAGTTCAGCACTTAGGACATTCAGTATATGATTGGTGAATATTTCATACATCAGTATTGCTTAAGACCCTGGGACGTGTGTCTCCCACTTCCACGAGAACCAAAACGAGGATGCTATACCTGCAGTCATGTCAATGTGACAACCAGCCTCATGAAACTAGCTATTTTTTCAAAGAAACCATTTTACACTGATGAGTTAAAATTCATAGAATATCTTTCTCCATTTGCAATCAGTCCAGTTTTGCAAGAACTTCCTTTGTAAAGAGGGGAGATACCCAAGATTGATTGAATTTTCCTAAGAGAGCTTGGTGTTCTTCTTATGTTTATCAGAGAGAGGCATCCTATTGTGCATAAACCTTTTCTGAGATGAAGAAAGTGCCAGCGGATGTGGGTGCCTCTAATCCTCATTTTCAGCATTTGTCATTTCATATTTCTCTAATTCAAATCCTACACTATAGAAACAACAGATGACATCCCGAAATAGTCTGCCAGCTCATCCTCTGCTAACTTCAAAAATATCTAACATTTACTGAGCATGTACTATGCGCTGACACTGTGTGAAACTTATCATCGCCAACATCTCGCTTAATGCTCACAACAACTATGAAAACTGGGCTCTTGGTCCACTTCACAAGGAACTTTTCAGATGTGCTCAATCACCACGATGCTTTGGTTTGATAATACGGACTACTGTATAAAGGACACTGGAGAGATTTTAGACTGGAATATTAGAAAATGAATTCCTGGTGCTTCATCATTTTTATCTCTTTATTTTAAATGCATTTGATATATTTTTTTCATGTGTCGCTTCATTGGGGATCATCCCTTATACCTTGAGGATGTATCCCATTATGCAATGCAATGTTATATTTGAAGACACATTACAAATACTTTGTTAAATTAAATGGCCTGAAGAGTTGCAGAAAGTCACAATTTATGTAGATGTTATAAGTCACGTATGTCTTGGCTTTCACCAGTGATCATCAGAGGCAGAAATTCAAGATCATACCTGGCTGGCTTCTAATTATGCCTTATCCAACTTTTCAATTGTTGTAGTTCAGTAACAATGTATGAACGAAGCAGTCAAACAGTGATTTCTTAATTCATACAAAGTCAATTTGGGAGAAGTGAATAAAATTACATGATTACTTTACTCTCCTAGCACATAGAACAAAAAATCTATCTGTGCTATATTTTTGAAATGTTGAATGTTAACGGCAACATGATTTGTATGTATATACATACATTGAGATGCAGTGAAGCAAACTCTTTAATAATATATCTTGGGGAAACAAGGCAATACAAGATGAGCATTCAAATAACCTGAGCTCAAACAAAAGCAAGACAAATTTCTGCAGAACTATCCACTTATATTAATTCACTGATAATTAAAATGAGAGAAAATAGACAAAACTGTGAGTATCACAAGACTGAACCCTTACTTGGCCATTCATCAGAGATTTTTGTAAATGCTTCTTTCAATGTCCATTGTTTTCTGTCAGGTTCACAGTGACAAGATTGAGCTAATGACTTTAAAAGTACAGATAATAAAATTGGAAATGACAGGAATGTATTTTATTTTATAGGCCAACAAACCTATATACTACTGAGATTGGGTTCTTGGCAACAGAAAAATAACTTGCAAATTCCTACCCTGGAAGAAGCTATTGTAGGGCCAGTGAGGTAGCTCAGCGGACTAAGGTTCTGTCCAGGAAAGTGCAGGAACCTGGATTTGATCCCTGACACTGCATGCCATGCAGGCCCTACTCTCCAACATGCTGAGCTGCCCACTGAGACTGGGTGTGGTGGCACACACCTGCAATTCCAGCGCTGGGGGGGCTGGCTGCAAACAGGAGGATCACTATGAGTCTGAGCTGCATAGCGAGATCCTGTACCAATTACATAAAGTAAAAAAAAAAAAAAGTCATTATTTGAGAATAAAGGTGATTCTTTGTTTTGTATAAAGAAAAAATGATACGTAAAAATAAAAGCAAAATGAGTAAAATGATGACAGACAGAACAAGAAGTGGAAGCAATGTTGAAATTACAAATGAAGATAAATGGTGACCACTTTGTGGATTACTGAGTTTTGTGAGATTTGACTCATGAAAAGAAACAAATCCCTTCTTCCTTGATAAAATTATAAAATGTAGGTGTCAGTGTGAGTTAGATCTCATGATAAGAAAATATAGAACACACAGCTAAGGTGTTCGGGTGATGACTGATTTTGTGTCTGGTACTCTAAATATTGGTAGGGAGTTCTGTTGAGTGATAATCAGTAAAAAGTCTTTCTTTTAACCAAGCCCAATGAGGAGATTGCCAACATCTTTATCTCGTGTATTTTAGGCACTATATACATGAAATCAATAGTTCATCCACTTCAGAGGAAAGAATGTTTTCTTTCTAAAGTATTTACTTTCTAAATTAAGGAAACATTAGCAGTTGTTTAAGCTAGAAGTGTAGGGCTACTGCGAGAGCCTTTCTCATTATTAAACTTGGAAGGCATTCCAAGTTGTCTCATTTGTAAATATTTTTTAATTTGTTACAGTTTCTTATTTTCCTTGCCAATGCTCATAACATACTTTGCTTGTTTATTAGAAAACAGCTATAGAGAACAGTAACTATACTTCGTGCTATGATACGCATAGTAGGACACATACTAGGCAAGCCGTGTGGTACACCCTACCCTTGGACTGACTCTTGACTTTCACCTACATTGTGTATGTTTCTTATAATGAACAAACTCGTATTGGATGTGAACAATCTCACTGTTACTATATGCATGTGAACAAGCCTGAGCGCTGTGCGGGGTGGCAGGATTGCTGATGGAATGGGAAGACAAGTGTACTGCAAGATGTCCTGGGAAACGTGGACCTTGTAGTTACTCCATTTATAGTTCTTCTTTGCTGCTTTGTGTTAAAGGACTTTTGGATAATGAATTAGGTGTGCAGTCTTCAATTTGCAGAGCTTGATTTGGCTGTATGTTATCCTTTTCTTCCTTCCATTTTTCTTTTTGTATCGTTTTATAATGAAACATTTTGTCAAAAGAAGGAAAAAAAGTAGGACATAGATGTTTAAGAATGTAATTGTCTTTGTGTAACTCGTCTTTTTTTCTGTCCTATGAGAGCAGAACTCTAAAAATGTCATGGGTGAATAAAGAAGAATATGTCAAGAGGATATGAAAATTTTCAAAGAGAATTTCAATAGCTTATTAGTCCAAAGTGAAGGGAAAAGACACAGAAAGTCTTAGTACCCCTAAATGTCAATAATTTGCCTAAGACAAAGAAAAGAACATCATTAAACTGTGTTAAAAAGAAATGCAGGGACAGAAAATAAAAATCAGATTTTATATTTATGTACTAAATTTAGAGAGATAATCACAGAAGACAAGGTCAAATTCTGGAACTGTGTTTTTCAACTTTCCCACCACTCAGGCACAGTATCTGACAACCACAATTTAGAGGAGGGGAAGTTCACTTGGCTCGTAGGTCCAGAGTGTTCTGTGCATGGATAACTGGCACCAAAACAGAAAGAGCGTGGAAGACAGTGTAGTGGCTGACTGACTGTGTCAACTTGAGAAGTTTAGCAGCTTAACTAAATTGGCTCAAAATTCTACAACCTAGGCTATAGAGGAGCCACCCTAAGGTGGCTTGTCACTTCAAGGATAGAAAAAGGAATTGAGGGAGGGTGAAATTTCTGCAGAGGAGCCCTGGTCTTCACAGTCAGTTTGGACGTTGTCCCCTGGCTTCTATCTCAGGCTGTTTGGCTTCTGCCTGGGACCCTATAGCCTTCCAGTGTACAGCCATCAGCCGTCCATTGCAAACCCATTGGCCTCCTGTAAGGATTTGCAAGGAATACTGCAGTAAGCTCCAGACCCTGGACTGAGTCCTTCAGTCTCCAGTGTACAAACTCCCTCTGCCCACTTCCTCATCCGACTCTGGCTGACCATCATAAACCCACCTTATGAGTTCTTATACATTTGTACATCTTGTTTTATATCTATTCACCTAGTAAAATCCTGACTGACACAGATGGGCTTGTCAGGGGAACACTGCTCCCTTCATGGAACCATGAGCCAGAAGGGGCAGCGACCAGCTAGGGACCCCAGGTTGATGCCTCTGTGACCCAGGCAGACACCCCCAGGAATGTGTTTCACTAATCCCCTAGGAAGCTCCCAAGCAAATCAACTTAACAATTAAGCTTATTACACTTCACCCCTTGTCATTTTAACATAAAATATACTACCTTAAAACATACTTAGTCTGTAAACAAGGACAGTAATAATTTCATAAGGATCCTCATACCATGCAGCTATCTTATGTACAAAAGAAAGCATACAAATGCCTTCTTCAAAGTCTCAACAATTCCAGTCTTTCTTGAGTCAGTCTAAAGTCTCTTCTCAAAACAAACAAAAAAATAAAGTCTCTTCTGACACTCAAGGCAAATCTTAGCTGAGAAACTAAAGTTCTAACAGAAAGCTAAATATTCTCAGTATACAATGTACGGGGTAAGGATAAGCATTCCTATCCCAAAAGGGAGGAACAGAGGAACCAAGGCAAGCCCAAACCCGACCATTTAATCCTCTAACAACAAACATCCCACATATGTTGAGAGAAATGTGAGCTCCATGGGCTTGGATGGGCCTGTCCCTACGCTATTGTCTGCTGGAGTTCACAAGTCCTCTCTTGGGCTGGCTCTTGTTGCTCCCTGCAGCTGTCTGCAGATTTCTTTGGCAAATGCTCCTCACTCCCAGCAGGTCCCCTTTTCTGAAGTCTCCAAAGGTTTGGGTTCATTTCCAGAGCTCCACACTTTACAACCTTCAGGCCTTCCTTTGCAATCTTCGTGGAGCCTTCCTGCCTCAGAAGCCTTGAATTTTGTGCACAAGTAAAGTCAGCATCGCCTTCATTACACAACGGTGACTTTCAGTGGAAGCAGTAGCCACGCCCCCAAGACAACGCTCGTGCTGCTCTCGGTGTGATGAGCACGATGGAGTGAATTCTGCTGAAATAATTTTCAGGGTCTCCTTTAAGCATGCATTTGAGGGAGCTTCTTCTCAAATGCAAGGCTTATAATTTTGCACACTTGAGCTTGTGATGGGTGGAGCCTTGGTGATTTATGAGTTACTTCAGGGGATCTTTCTTCTGGTCCCTGTTCAGAGTGCCTGAGTTTCTCTCTCTCTCTCTCTCTCTCTCTCTCTCTCTCTCTCTCTCTCTCTCTCTCTCTCTCTCTCTCTCTCTCCTTCTGTTTTCCTTTGTATTTAGGACAGGGTCTACAGGGTCTCACTCTGAAGATTGGACTTGTAGTGATTCTCCTGTTTTTAGCCTCCCAAGAGATGGGATTATGGGCATGCGCCACCATACCCAGTCTCAATTGCTGGCTCCGTGTGCCCCAGGGGTGGGGCTGGCACAGCAGGCTGGGGATTGAACCCCAGGTACTGCACTCTACCTAAGCAGGTGCTTTAGTCCACTGAGCTATCAGGTCAGCCCTTGGATTCTTCTTAGTGACACCAATCTCCACAGAAATTATCCTTTCTTTAATCCCAACTTTAAGCAACTTTTGAATCAAAAGTTTAAGTTCTTCAAATTTTTCTTTTCTGCCCCAATTCTTATTATAAATATGGCTAAAATAACCAAGTATATCTTTCCCAGCCCAAGCATTGCACTGTCTTGAAACTTTTTTGGCCAGATCAATTTAGTATCCACTCATAATCTCAGCCTCCTACGATATCTCAGGACATGAGCAAAATGTAGACAAGTGTTTTCTCAGAGTATGAAATCCATGACCTGAAGTTCAAATGCTAGTAGAATCCTCATCCCCCCTTAAAACACATGATCTGGGCCTTTATTCTTCCTGTGACGATCATAATTCTAGTCTGCTGGGCCATGACAAGAATTCATTTATAATCCTTCCCCTAAGAAGCAAAATTAACAACAGAAGAAATAAAAAAATAAAGAAAACTTTAGACACTTAACTAGAGGCTATTAATTTCACTCTCTGAAAATCAAAGTATTCACTTAAATCACTCAATAATTCTGCCATATATTTTCTACTTTTTACAAAAAGGCAAGAAATAAATTTCCCTTTTATCTCTCTTTTGAATGCAGAGCCCCACACTTCTACATCTGCTCTACCATGAACTTCATTCCAAGAACTGTTACTTTTCATCTTGAGACAGTCTTGCCACATTTTCCAGAGTGATTTCAAATTTGTGATTGTCCTGTTACAGTTACTCAAATGTCTGGTGTTACAGGCATACACTACCAAGCCTGCTTAATTCTCATTTTCTTGTATCCTCTATCTTAAATCTAGCTTTGATCAATAACCTTTCTACATTATCCCTGATTTGTATTTTTGAAGGAATATTTTTAATATCTGGAAAAATAAATCAGCATCTATTTAGAAATCTCTTTAGAGAAATGGAGATAGAACAGGTTCCAAAGGAAACCCAGTATCTGATTTTCTCGGCCAGATGTCTCTTGAATCTTTGAACAGTTAGTAAATCCTTCCAAGGTAGTTGCAGTTTGTTTTGGATCCTCTTATCCAGCTTCCATTTCTGGTGATTTATAATAAATGTTCTTCCTTTTAATATGTTGGAAGTTGACATTCTTTCTGTTTTTTAACAAGAAAGAAATGTAAATTAAACTTAATTAAGTCAGTTTAATTAATTGATAGTTCAAAATCATCACTTTGTAAATTTAGTAGTTTTATTTTTATCTATAATTTATTTTTCAAATTTATTTTCCATTGCATGTCACAAAATATGTGGTCACATGGGCATATTTTCCTCAACAAAATCTATTCAACAAAAGGATTTAATAACTCCAAATTTAGAAACATCTTCCTTCTGCATCTAAATGAGTGCCTAATACATGTTAATAATTTATGTTATACAGCTTTGAAATTCCTTATCTCTGAGTGCCAGGAAAAATAGTTAAAGTTAGCAAAGGTTTTAGCTCATTACCTGGAAAACAAAACCTTTTAGATTGTATAAAATCTAAAAATAAGTATAAGAAAATACTGTGTACATTTGAAAGAGGTGGGAGCATTAACTCCTTTCACTATCACACTTAACTGAATTTACATTGTTTAGCATTATCCCAACGCTGATGCCAATGGGACCATGTTTCTTAAAGATCCAGTTGTACAGTGCTAAGAATGACCTCGTGTCTACAGCATAATCATTAAGTACGACATGGACTTTTCACCTTATAAGCTCTAATAAGTTCCAGCGTCTCATGGGACTGATACACATGCGTGATTGCTACCAACACAGATGGTGACGTCAGCAGTCCATAGGTAGGTACGAAGCTCTATGCACAGGAAATACTCCAGGGACATGATGTTCCCATGAATCTGGGAGCTTGTATCCAAGTTTGCTCAAGACAGTCCTACATTAGTTCAATTATTTGTGGTTGTCGATCTGACTGGATTAAGAGACACGTATCAGGTTAGCGAAGCACCCTCTGGGTTTGTCCAGGTCATGACAGTGTGACTTTGGGAACTGGCCCTGGCCTCCCATGCCTTCTTCCCTGCCGCTCTTTCCCATCCTCTGCTTCCCAGCCTTCATGAAGTGAGCGGCATTGTCCCATTATGCTTTCCGGTAGGACACATATTCCTTGGGGCAGCAGGCCTTGGACTGAAACCTCTGAGGCTGTGAACCAAATAACCTTTCCTTTGTTAGGTATTAGGGAGCATTGGCTGTTTTGTCCCAGTGATAGAGTAGTGAACCAGTGCCTAGTTTATGGCTCTTTTGCCTGGTTAAATTATCCATCATAAACTTCCATTATCTTTTTTTGTTTTCCTTTCAAATTGCTCTTAGTGCAGTCTATGAGTCAGACCTTTACTTTACACAGGATTGGTAACTTAGAACAGTTTTCTCCTCTCTGAGTACTTCATTCAAAATCTTTCAGGCTTTTGAATCAGAGCTCTCGATGATTATTTCCTTTGGTCTGGGAGTGTCTCCTGAGCTTCCAACTTTTCTAATCATCTCATTATTTTATTCCCTCTCTATAACTACATGGAATAAAACACCAAAAGTGAATAAATCCTGCTTCATAGAAATTTTATTTGGAGCAATTCTGAGCAAAAAAAAACTTTAAAAAGGGTGTTCTTGTTCAGTGTGTTTTCTTAATATTAGTCTAATAAAAGATTCTGAATTAAGAAATCAATAGCATGTCATGGTTCTCAGGCTAGGCATCAGATTCCAATTCTAACGACAAATTTCAGTGAGGTGCTCTCTTCCATTATGTATGCTGTGTGTCTCCTTCACAGGGCTGACACTGAATGACGCCAGGACTAGGACAGTTTATGTCTCCAGCAGTGCACCTGAGGAGGACTGGCACGCAGCAGCGCAGCATGCAGCCACGCTCTGCTGCTTTCTCTTGCCTCCTCTCTCTCTCCTTTCTTTCCAAATTCCCCTAGCTTTTTCAGTTACGTTTCAGATTCTATTATGCAAATAAATGTTTTTCAACACCTTGGCATTAGTGAAGACTCATTCATTTGTGACTTAGTATCTACCTTAACTTGACTTAGTAATGTGTATTTTACAACAAAAGAGAATGTTTCCTAACAAACAGGAATACTTACAGCAACTGTTATGCAAGGTTTGAAGTCTGCAGGTTATTGTAAGGAATATGCAATCTTTGTGATTTTAAATGTGGAGCAGAACAGCCATTTGGTCTAGAAGAGAGGAAATGGTCCGGAAACCTCTACATAGATTTGGAAAGCTTCGAAAGGGACAGGACATCTCATCCAAGGCAGAAGTGATAAAATGTAACAATTATAATACATAATTATTTTTTGAAACATTCTCACTGTGTAGCTCAGGCTGACCTTGAATTCACTATGTAGACCAAGATAAGAAGACCTTGAACTCATAGTGATCCTCCTACCCCAGGCTTGGAATGCTGGGACTATAAGCTTATGCCCCTGTGCCTGGCCTGCCTCTTTTTATCTAGCCCTTCAATTCGCTACTCTACTTTATATTATTCCCATGTTTTTTTTAATTAAGTCTAAAATTTGTTTAAAGTAAATTGAATGATCAGAATCAGATCTTCTGGTAGACTCTCAACAACGAATACCAATACTTTGATTACAGGCTGGTAATCTCCATATCAAACAAAAATGTATTAATTATTGTAACTGTCCTACTAATCTGTTTTGAAACTATTTCATTGCTATTTTATCTTTTTTCTCATTAAAATGAATAGGGGCCGGGGAGATAGCTCAGTAGAATAAGTACTTGCCTGGCAAGAGCAAAGCCTGAGTTCAATCCCAGATTATACACACACACACACACACACACACACACACACACACACAAATAATAATAAAATGAATAAAAACAATAATTATAAAGGAAGCATTTTGTTTCCTTTATCCATACTTGTATACAGAAATGAAAATGAGATTTTTATAATAAAAAATTTCAATAAATAACCAAACTTTATACATTTTTGTAGTATATAGAGTTATCTTTCACATGACCTTTTTTTATTTTCTAAGTCTGAGCTAGATTGATTGATTGATTGATTGATTGATTGATTTTTAGAGAAGGGTCTACAGGGTGTTCAGAGTCTCACTACTAGAATGAACTCGTAGTGATCTGCCTGTTCACAGCCTCACAAGAACTAGGATTATAGGCACACACCAGCACACCTAGTCTTGATCACCATCTCAGTGCACTCCAGGGCGGGGCCTGCACAGCAGGCCTGGGGTCCAACCCCCAGCCCCTGTGCTGCTTGCAGCACTTTAATCAGCTCAGCTATTTAGCTGGCCCTTATTTATTTATTTTAATGAGAAAAAAGATAAAATAACAAGCAGTTTCAAAATTGGTTAGTAGGACAGTTACAACAATTAATACATTGCATATTGCTGTCTTCATAGTAATTATTCAGAGGACAGGGTGTGGACATGATATCTTGTCTAAATAGCATTAGTACAAACCTTTCTTCTCAATGAACTAAGAGAAAGTAGCTGTGTATCTATCCTATGTTGTGTATACATACATATGTATATATATTTCCATTACAAGACGGTATTTTATTTATACCTTTGCAAAGTTAGTAACATGTGACACAGGTTTCCTAGTGACTAGTGGCTGACTTTCACCAGACAGGATGATGATCTCAGGACGGAGGTAGCCTGCTTGCTTTAGGCCCTGAGGGCCAGTCCCGCCTACACACACTTGATCGATTTCCTAGCTTCCCTGGCTCCCAACATACGACCTAACTTTCTAATCATTACATTAAATTGATGACTAAATACTGATAGAGAAATAATGAACCTGAAATAGTTCAGATTGATTGAGGTGCTAAAATAAGACACATTTCGATCTGTGTGTGGTTAGGCGGCCACCGAGCACAGCGGTTCCGCCGCCGGGCTCTAGATCTGTGTGTGGAAGACAACTTTTTTTCTGGTTTAACCTTCCAAGTCAGAACTCTTACCATAACGGCACCATAACAAAGTTGGAATTCTTTAAACAAAAAGGCCAGATGCTTCAATTTACAGTAGAAATATCAGTTCAAATATGTATGAAATGAGCACAAAGTTTTGGACATCAAGTTCTCTTGATCCTCGCACGGGCTCTTCCCTGCGAGGCACAGTACCGAGCGGCATCTGCTCTAGCGTAACAACAGTTCACTGACCCACATTCCCTGCGCGCTCCTCACTGAGCTTCTTGAGGACACAGCCTGTGTGTGAAGTGTATACATTTTCAGTGGCTTCAACACAGTTCATCGTGCAGAGATCTTTCATGTTTGTGCGTGGGTGGACAGGATGGGGACAGAACGTGGGTCTAACACAATCCTCCAAAGTTGAAAATCTCTAGTTGAAAGACCAGTTGTAGAAAAGTAAAATCTGTACAACATTAAGTATATCTTTTCTCTGATTCTTATTTGCAAATCAGTGAAACAGAATAATAATCTTGCTTTCATTAAGGGGTAAGAAAAATTAGGAAAATAGCACATTTAAAGTTCTAAAGGACCTACGAAGTGTCAAACTCATGAGAAATGCTCAAATACATTAGTTTCCTGTTTCCCTCTGGACTCCTCTTGTAAAGCCATCGAAGGGTCATGAGCCTCACATTTCCCAACCAGCATGAAAAAAGGAGAGATTGGAAGAGGAGATTACAAACACTGGGTGTTACACACACAATCTAAAGACCAGACTAGAGCGTGAGAACTGGGGCAAAGTTTCAGAAATAAATGAATATTTAAATAAATTATATTGTAGAGAGGTCAGGACTCTGCTGCATGCTAATGTAGGGATCATAGTGAGCTAATTAAAATCCTAGAGACTTAAGGTTAGATTTTGCATGTCTTCAAAAGCCATAATTCTTTGCTCAGTGAATAACCTTCTGTTTAATCCTTCTCAATGTACACACAAGGTACATAGTACTCAGCGTTTTAGATAAACACTTTTTTGTGACCTATTTCAAGTTATCAACCCTGAAGAAGCTGTTATTAACTTGACTGAGCCATCCTATGACCGTGTAAAGTTCATTTAAAAATCTCCAAAAATAATATGAAAGGCCTTGAAATCAAGCTAGGCAGCACTTACTCTTATGTACATGAGTGCTCCGTTGTGGGCTAATAACCCTCCCACTCAGCTTGTGGCTTTACCCCATCCTTTCATACCCAAGCTGAGGCCTAGTGCATCAAGGAAGGAAGATGGGATGGGGGCTCAGTATAAAGCACCCTTCATCATGTTCATGTGCAGCACAAGCTCTGTCTTTAGTGGATTAATCCCTGCTCTAGAGCTAGGGTTTTATTATTCTAGATCAGAAATTCTACAGATTTCTTCTCAATCAAGGATATAATAATTTTAGGCTTACTGGCTATGGCGCTTCAGTCCCATCTGCTCAATCTGGCTGTTACACCTCAACATCGCCACAGATAGGATGCAAACAAATAGATGCAGTTGTGTTCTAATAAAACTTTATATACTAAAGCAGATAGCAGTTTGGTAAAAATTATAATGTCCAAATATCTTCCCTAAACCAATCCTGATTATTTAATTCCTGACACTAAGAATTGACTCACAATTCACTCTGTGACATATGGAATGAGTACTATATACTATGCATGCTAAGGGATGTTAAGAAATGTTTAGTTCTTACCTTTACATCTGACTAGAAGCCAATATGCATACAGTATAACAAACTCAAACAATAGCAAAACTCACAAATAACACAATTAAAGGTGGGAAACAAACCCTCATAAACATTTCTAAGAATTAAGCCATAGGCATGGTCCACAGTACATGCAAAAGATGTTGCACATCACTAAACGTGAGAAAAATGCAAAAGAAAAGCAGAACTGCAAAGTTATAGCCCCTCGCCTCAGTGAGAATTGCTAGTGCAGAAAACACTAAAGACAACAAGTTCTACCTAGAATCCGGAAAGCAGGAAGCCATTTTAGATGTTGGTGGGATGTAAATTAGTAGTCATGAGAAACAGGATGGAAATTCATCAGAACTACAACACAACTCAGCGACCTCTCTGCTGGGTATATGTGCAAAGGACATAAACTTGGCCTACTAAAGAGATATCAGGTTTCCATGTTTACTGCAGCACTACTGACAGTAGTGAAGAAATGGAAATGACCTATGTGCATCAGCTGAGGAACAGGCAAGGAATGTATAGCGCATTCCAACAATTTAATACTCCAGTCGCAAAGATAAATAAATTCTGTTGCTTTCAACAGTATGGATGGAAGGTCCAGGGAAATAGCTCGGGGACACAGTGCCTGCCCAGCAGACTCTAGGTCCTGATTTTGATTCCTAGTGCTCAAAAACAGAACAACATGGATGGCCCTGGAGATCACTGAGTAAATTAATAAGGGGAAGTTACAGAAAAGCAAGTACAACATGAACTCGTCCACATGTAGAACAAAAAACGATCTCATAGAAACTGAGAGCAGAATGTGGTTGCCCGAGGCTGGAGAGAGTACAAATGGGGGCAGGCTGGAAAAATAATCAGTCTGGTGATGGATTACAGTTGGGTGACTTTAGGAAGTTCTGGTGTGATGTTGCACAATATAGTGACAAAGGTCCCAAAAAGGTGCTTTACAGAAAGCTGGAAGAAAGAATTTGGAAAGGCCTGCTTCTTCATAAAACATTCTAGTGCTCTCAAGGTGACAAGTGCATTGTGAAGAAACAGAAAGTAATATTACATTTAGTATTTCCCCAGCTAGGTTGACCGCAGGCTCTTCCACTCATGAAGTACCTCGTAGGTTTCTATGTGGACATTTTAGCAACAAGCTCCTCATTGGGAAGGAGCACCAGAACTTTCCTTGCAGTTATTTTGTTCCCTTCACTGTTTCATTCCACCTGCAGGAGTGGTAATGATCATATGTTCATCCTGTTGAGTATAGTTCTCCCCCCACTGGGCCTGTTTAGATATTCTCCATGTGACATCTATTGTAGTACCTCCTATAGGGGACATTGCACCATAAGTGCAATTGTTGATCTTCTGGTTATGTAAACCACTTAGAGTGTATAGTACATGTGAGTGATATTACTATAATGATTATTTATATTATTTGAACACTGACTTTGGGAGGCAAAATAATATAAAGGGAAAGATACTCATTAGAAAATTAATGTAATTTTTGCAACATCTACCACAGAAGGTTACTGTTGAAATTAATTGCTGTATCAAGAGATTTCTAAGGGCCAGCTAGATAGCTCAGTGGACTCAAGTGCCTGCTTAGACAGCAAACGGTTCCTTTTTCCCCACAGCCCCACCAGCATTTGTTATTGGTTGACTTCATGATGATAGCCATTCTTCCTGGGGTGAGATAGAATCTGTGTTGTTTCAATTTGAATTTCTTGAATGACCAATGATATTGAACCTTTTTTATGTATTTATTTGCCATTTGTATTTCTTCATCTGAGAAGTATATATTCTAGATGTCTAGTTTTTTATTGGGTCTTTGAATTTGGTGGTTCTGAATTTTTCTTTTGTTTTGGCAGAACAGGGGATTGAACTCAGCTCCTGGTGCTTGCCAGGCAAGCGCTTATTCTACTGAGCCATCTCCCCGGCCCTGGTGGTTCTGAATTTTTAAAACTTCTTTATATGTTCTAGCTAGAAGTCCTTTACCTGAGAGATAGTAGGCTAAGATTTTTTTTTTTTTTCAATTCAGGGGTTTTCTTTTTACTCCATTGGTGATTTCTTTTGACATGCAGAGAGTTTTCAAAACAATGAGATCCCAGTTGTTGATTCTTTGAAGTATTTCCCATGCAATTTTGTTTTTGTTCATAAATTCTCTACCTAACCCTAAGTCTTTAAGATTTTTAACTACTTTCTCCTCCAGTAGATTTAGTGTTTCTTTTTTAATATTTAAATCTTTGATCCATTATGGCTTTAGTGAATGGTGATAGAGATGAGTCTAACTTTTACTTTACCATGTAGAAAGCCAGTTGTTCCAGCACCATTTATGAAAGAGTCTCTTTTTATCCAGGGAACATTTTTGGTCCCTTTTTCAAAGATAAGGTGGCTGAGTGTATTTGTGGTTGTATCTGCATCATCTGATTTGCTCCATTGATCTTCAGGGTTTTTTTTTTTGTTGTTGTTGTTGTTGTTTTCTGCCAGTACTATGCTTATTTTATCAGACTAGCTTTGTGGTATAATTTCAAGTCAGGTATTGCAGTGTTTCCTATCTTGCCTTTGCTTTCCAGGATTGCTTTTGCTATTCTAGTTGTCTTCTGATTCCAGATGAATTTTAGGAATATTTTCCCTAGATCTGTGAGGTATACTAATTTAATTTTAATCATGATTGCAAGGAATCTGTATAACAATTTTGAAAGTATTGACATTTTCACAATGTTGGTTATTCTTATACACAAGTAAGAAATATCTTTTCATTTTCTGAAATCTTTGGTCTCTTTTTCCAGAGTACTGTAATTTGCATGGTATTAATCTTTTACTTCCTTTGTAAGAGCGATTCCTGAGTATTTCATTTTTTTGGATGTTATTGTGAATAACTAAGTTTCCCCAATTTCTTTGTTTATTTGCTGTTTGTGTCAGAGATGATATTAATTGCTGAGTGTTGCCTTTGTATCTTACTATTCTATTGAATTTGGTTATTAAATCTAGAAGTCTTTTGATAGAGCAATTAATTTCAACAATAATCTTCTGTGGTAGATATTATAAAAATTACATTAATTTTCTAATGAATATCTTTCACTTTATATTATTTTGCCTCTCAAAGTACGTGTTCAAATAATATAATAATATCACTCACATGTGCTGCACCCTAAGTGATTTACATAATCGGAAGATCAACAATTGCACTGTCATACAATGCCTTCCATAGGAGGCACTACAATGGGTTGTCACATGGAGAGCATTTAAGCAGATATCCTGGATAACTGCATTGCTAATTTCTGCAGGTCTACTGAAAGTAGCAATTAATGCTTAATTGTTTTTTCTCTCTCCTTTTTAATCTTTTAAAACTTTTTTGGCCAATTTTGCATGCTTATATCTTGTTATCTAAAGAAATAATTTGAAGACAACAATATGCAGTATAATAACTATTGTTGAATTCCTATTATTTTGTTTGGTGAACTTCTGTACTGTTTCTAATTATTTTTTTTACTATTTTTATTTTCCTTAAAACATTAATTTCTTACTTGAAATTAACTTAGCCCAATACTTGGCATATAGGATTCATTCAGTACATATAAGTTGACTTCGTTAACAGTATTGTTAGTGGTAGCAGCTGTAACAGTTTCATGGTTTACATAACTCACTTCACATTTCTCACAATCTTGTCCATGAGCTTCACATTGTATGTTATTTTATTGCACATATGCTTTCATTCAAGTATATGAACTACCTTATTTAATAATGTGCTAACTTACATAATGTAATAATTTACATTGTTTCATTTTGACAGCATACCTATGAGATAAGCACATTTTGCTTATTAGTTTGATGAGGGAATAAAGTCTGAAATTACTAATTTGCCCGAAGCCACCAGCTGGGTGAGGCTACAGTAGATTCCCAGTCATCTGCAGTCCTAATCTGCTTTATTTTCTCTAATCTATATCAGTTCCCAAGCAGCAACAGAATATCCCATTACTGGAATATTGAGAAAAGCAAAGTGTGAAAAAAATGTTAGTTGAAAAATCTTAGTAGCAAGAGATTATAGAATTTAACTGAATTAATAGCACAAGTATGGTACTTTCGGTGGCATTTTCATTTCCATTTGTTGTGATGAGTTAGTTGCCAGCTTTTGCAGTAGAGAATGCCATCCTCCGCTGTGTAGATGAGAAACCTGAGCCCATTGTGGAGAAGTGGCAGAGGTAAGATCTGCAACCAACCATTCCTCTTCCCTGGATGTGGAATCAAAGCATCTGAAAGGAAGAAGTAGGTGGAAGAATAAGAGCGCCCTGAGCAGAGAGTATGTAGGATAGGTGGTCATGGAAACTGAGAGCAAAGAAGTGAGAGTTGCTGATGTCTTTGCCAAGTATTAGCATTTCTCTGCCTCCAGGACACATTAGCTCTACTGTGTGGCCCTCCCTGTGGCCAGCGCTGATGCTACTCCACAGAAATAGCTTTCCAAGTTTGTCAATTCCAGCGTCACTGCTTCCTAGTGCTCTCTCCCTTCATTTCCCCTTATATATATATGCGTATTGGGCACAGCTGGTCAGTCTGCTTACTCTCTAACCCAACTGAAATCAGATGGGTTCTGAGATCAGTGTTGGCTGCTTTCCAAAGACACACAACACTTTCTCTGTGATCCATATATCCCTGAGAAAATTCCTTTCTATCAAAACTTCGTTTTATTTTTCATCTCTGTTCATTCCATCTTAATAAACAGGCATCCAAGTCTACCACAATGAAATAATGCATAAAGTGTTGGAATAAAGCAAGCGTCACTACAGTAATAGAAGTCACAGCCACATCTGCAGTCTTCAGAAATGCCCTGATATTTCCAGTGGCTGTTGAATGCAACAAGGGTGTTATTGTGAGCATTCAACAAGGGATAGTTTGGAACACCCATGGAATAGGCTAAATTTTTCTGTGTAGATTTGGAGAAACTGAGAATGCTGTTTTCTAAGCCAGCATTGTGGAGGTCTAAGTTAAAGTTTGTTAAACTTGCACAAGGTGGGCAAGGCAGGATATAATTAGTGGTCATTGCCCTCGCAAGGTGTGTAAAACCAGTTCTGGTGACGGCTGCAGACAGCCATGCCCAGGACGTTCTCTGGTTTATATTTACTTCACCTCTCTGAATCCTGGCTGTCCAGAGAGACAGAAGCTGCAGGCCCATGATCACATGTAGAGACTCATCGGTACAGATAGGAGCTCACAGAAAATGGGGATCATACGTCCCATGGTAAATTTTAGGTTAAAGCAAACTTTAACAGAAATATTAATTTTCCGCTGGTTGTGGTGGCACATCCTTGTATGACAGCACTCTGGAGGCTGAGGTAGGAGAATTGCAAGCCTGAGCCTCACCTGGCCTACTTAGTGACACAGTGAAACTCTGTCTCAAAATAAAAACTAAAACTTTAACTACTTGGTGTAACAAAATTTTATTTTTTGAGAAAGAAAAGAAAGGATCAATTCTCCTTGGAAAAGTGTAATAATTTATTACTATTGGAAGTATCATAATAGCAGTGTTAGAGTACTATTATTCTAAAAGCATTCTTCAAGTATTTATTCTATTCTTTCACCATATTCAAGTACTTGTAAAGACTTCCTGAAAAAAAAAAGGAAAATTTTTTTGTGTATTCTTAAATGCCATCACTCTTTATTTGCATTCTGACGCTTTCTGAGCTCCACATGCCTGTTCGTGGGCCGCATTCCTGTGCCACAGCTGGGCATATGTCAAGGGAGAGCTGCAGAACACTTCACACACCAAGTTCACAGGAGGAGTCACCTGTTACAAAATCAAGAGCAACTCATCTCACAGGAAAGCCTGAATAATAAATGTGGCGCACAGTCTAATTATAAATAAAATAAATTATGTTCATGCTTATTCAGATATAATATATGGTGAATAGACATAAAAATCTAGAAAACAATTAGACCTTTTTTAAAAAATGTATTTGGTACAGGGTCCCACTACGTAGCTTGGATGCCTGCCGGTCCTCCTGTTTTCAGCCTCCCCAGTGCTGGGACTACAGACAAGCATCACCATGCCTAGCCCTGTGGTCTAACCCCGGTCCCCATGCTTGCCTAAGCAGGTGCTTAGTCTGCTGAGCTATCACACTGGCCCAAAATTAGACCTTTTAAAATTAATTGAATTTAATTTTGTTTGGGTATAGTATTATTTTGGGCCTTTAGAAATGAACACTTACCTGATTGTAGTCTTCCCATATTCTTAATAAATAACGAGTACCTTATTAAAAAGAAAATATTTCTGTGAATGTATCTACTGTATTTCCTTGCGAGACCTTTAACAGTTCTGTGAAACAAATCTTTGATACTTCCCTAAATGTCAGACATGTGACCGTCATCTACCAGGAGCTGTCAGGGAAATGCCTAAGAACAACTACCCCACACCGTTTCTAAAACAAACCAGAGCCCTGTGTTTACAGTCGAGTCAGTCAGTCATCCCTACTCCTGTCCTCCACTCAGTTATTTTTTAAATGACTTTTGTCAAATTCAAAAGATCATTCCAGGATCTCTACGAATTTGTCATTAGGGTCCTATCACTTGTCTTTACAAGGAGCCCTGAGTTTATTTTATTTTTTGATATTACATTGGTTCCTTTTAAACATGAAATTAAATTAAACACTTTTCAAATGTTCGTCTTTTTTTATGGAGAAAACATTCAAAATCCCTTCCTCTAGACTTTTGGTCTATACCATACATCGTTACCTGTATTTACTGTTTTGTGTGGTAGAACATCAGAACTTCTTATTCCTCTCCAGTTTATAACTTAGTGCCTGTTATGGCTTGTACCTAGTTGTCCCCCCAAAACCTCATGCAGCTGTGGGCAGCTTCTGGAATTTGCGGTTAACTCTTGACCCAATGCTGGGATTTTGGTGTGAGTGCTGCCCCAGCCCTGGGGCCGGTAATCTGCATTGCAGTGTAAGGAGGTGGAGAGAGGCCAAAGCCGTTGCTCCTCCCTTTGCTCTTTGCTCTTTGCTCTTTGCTCTTTGCCACCTCCGTGAGTGGCTGCTCTGTGCTATGTGCCACTCTGCCTTGGAGCCAGCTGAGTCCAGACTGCAACTTCCCCTAGCTGGGAGCTAAACAATCCTTTCCCTCCTTAGTTTTGGCTGTTGGCTATTTTGTCACAGCAGTGAAAGAAGAATAACTGAGATAGTGCGCATTTCTATATAGTTCTGTATCAGAAGATAGCTCCTAGTTGTGGTGGAGTAATTAGCGCTCACTTTGAGTGAGAAAGCCCAGCTGAAATGAGCTGGCATGGTTCTGGGTGTGGAAGACCCACCTGAGGGTTGTGGAATGGCATAAAAGGGAGGGGGAGGGTCAGCGAGGTAGCTCAGTGGTCCAAAGTACCTGCTTTGGCAGGCGCAGGGACCAGTGATCAGTCCCTGCATGCTGCACTGGCTCTGCCTCTGGGGCACGCTGAGCAGGCCACTGAGATCACGTGTGGGGATCTCCCAGTGCTGGGGAGGCTGAAAACGGAGGATCACTACTAGTCTAAGCTTCTTAGTGAGACCCTGTACCAAATACATAAATGAAAAACAGAGAGAGAGAGAGAGAGAGAGAGAGAGAGAGAGAGAGAGAGAGAAGGGGAAGAGAAGATTAGGTGTGGCTGATTTTCTTGAAGAAGCTGCTTTTCCTCTCTTTCATCAGTGGAGCTTTAGCTGCTGTCGTTCTTCGGGAGAGCTTCAATCCCTGTCTTCCTGTTGGGCAGCGTCTCCTGGCTCCAGTGCAGATCCCTCAGCGTTCTGGCACAGGTCCTTGACCTGCTAGCCAGACTTTCTAGTTTCCACTGCTAGTCCTTGGGCCTTCTCAGTGCAGATCCTTGACACAGACATGCCCAAGACACTGCCCTGGGCTCCAAGCCCTTCAGTATGTCCTTCACGATGTCCTTCAGGTCTTCAGCATGCAGACAGACATTATGCGCTCTTCTGCTTCCTACTCTGCTAAGCACTGGCAAATGCACTAACTGTGTTTTACAATAATATACAACTTTAAAAAGATGCTCACATAAATAGCAGCAGGAAAATGGTTACTCAGTGATGCAACACAATTGGTTCTGGCCTCCTTCCAAGCCAGAACCTTAAATGAAGGTAAACTCAAGTTCTGAAGCTGGCGATTGGCAGCAGGAGTGTGCCGAAGGTGACAGCCTCGTGGTCATGCAGGATTTCTCTCAAAGTGATGTTTGTGTATAGAATGACTGCCACAGTCTGCGTGTTTGTACTTTTTATTCAGACCAAATGAAGATTGTTTTTTATCCACAATGCAATTGTTCAGTCCTGTGCTTTATGCAATTGAGTTCTGACGCCGCTCACAGCATTATGCTGTTTCTTCATAGCACATAATGTTAACATGTATTTATGAGCATCTTTTATGTGCAAACTGCCCGCTGTGTTCCTAATTTTAATCTGGATCATGACGCCAGGTTTAATACACAACATGTATATTAAAACTAAGTCAGACAACTTTGCAAAAATCACATTTGTGTGTAGTTGATGTCACCTGAGGGTTCAGACATGATGCAAGTTTGTTGCTCCTCTGTTTGTCAAAGCATACCATTGTGTATTCTGATTGCTTCCAGGACACACAAGCTGTGAAACGTCTCGATTGCAGAGCAACAGGCTGTGATCCTTCTCAGCCAGCCCTCCCCTCCGTCTGCCACCAGTTTCCATGAAGCGCCAATTAGAACTAAGCTGGCTCAGCTGAGGTAAGATAAAAGCTTCATAAAAAGGACCACATTCACCCAACAAATCCTCAGATATGCAATGTGTGCTACCTTTTGTAATTTGAACCAGAAATTTGTACGGTAAACATACAGGTGCAAAAATCACATACTTATATTTTTAAGTCTTTTTAGTGCCACCCAATAAAAAATATAAATTAGTCCATAATAAATTAGTGCATATTTTGAAATACAGTTTCCACAGAATGCACTTTCAGAAGGGTGGAAAAACCATAAATGCGTAAGTTAATGATTTCCCACAAAATGAACACAAGTGCGTAAATAACACCCATACTCAGAAGAGGAACATTCTGAGCATCCCACATAACGTACCTCTCTCTTCCTGCTAGCCACTGTATTTGCTATGGGGAAAAATATGTCCTAATTGAAAACACCATGAGGTGCTGCCATATATTTTTGAACTGTACATAAATGAAAATGTATGATATATACTGCTTTCTTTACCTAACACCTTGTAAATTTTATCCATTGTTCATAGGTATCAAGAGGTTGGTCATTTTCAGACTTAACCATTCTACTGTCCGTGGGCATATGGTTCATTTCCACCTTTGATTACCACTAGTGATGTTATTCTCACCTTTGACTATTATAAACAGTGCTCCATACTTTTAGTGAATATATGTACACAGCCAAGAACAGGAATCCGCAAAGATTTATCTTTCTACCGAAGTGCTTCAGCAGCCTGCAAGTCAGTGGTGGCAATTTACACCCCGCTAACAGTGTAGGACGGCACCAATGCTTCGTATTTCCACTGACATGTTTTCTGGTCAGGTTTACATTCAATACTTTTTCGTATGTTTATCAACTATGTAAATATCATTTTATCTTGAAAAGTTAAGATTCTGTCTATTTTCAAATTGGATGTGCTCCTGTGGATGTTATTCTTAGAGCAATCTTAGGTTCGCAGCACATTTTTTTAAAAAATGTATTTGGTACAGGGTCTCAGTAAGAAGCTCAGACTTGTAGTGATCCTCCTGTTTCCAGCCTCCCCAGTCCTAGGATTACAGGTGATCAAGGATCAGTATGCACCACCACACCCGCACTCGGTGGCCGATTCCACGCACCCAGGGATGGGGCCTGCGCTGCGTGTGGTGCCAGGGATTTAATCCAGTCCCTACGCTTGCGTCAGCAGTCACTGAGTCTATTGAGCTGTCTTGCCAGCCCTACAAATGAACAGTAAATGCAGCACAGCCACGTGGTCCCTCCTCTTGCACATGCCCAGCCTTCCCTGTTGTCACCCTGCTGTCCCTGAGTGCTGCGTTCCTTACAATCTGCAACAACACTGACATGGTAAGTTCTGGTGGCAATGGAAAAAAAGTGACTTTTTGTGTTATTGTCAGTGTGAACATGACTTAGTTCAGTTGTTAAAAATAGTATGGCAGTTTCTTGGAAGACTGAAAATAGAACTACCTTAAGAGTCAGTAATTCAACTTCTGGAGCTATCTATCTGTATCGACATCTGTATCTATATACGTGGATTAACATCAATGTGTCAAATGGAGAGCTGCGTTATGTTCAGTGGAGCAGTATTCGCAGTAGCTAGGATGTGGACTCAGTCGAAGAATAGATCGTGGTTGAGTGAAGGAAACATGGTGAATATAAGCAGTAAGCGTGTAGCCTTAAGATTGAGGAAATACCGTCATCCATGATAACATAGATGAAACTCTGGAGGATATTGTGCTAGTTGAAATCACCCAGAAACAGAAAGATAAATACCATATAATCTAGTTGCACATGGAATCTAAATATTTTAAAGGCATAAGGAGAGAATGGAATGAAGATTACTACATTCCTGGGACAAGAGACCAGAAAAAAATGGGGACTTGTTGATCAAACAGTACTGAATTTGAAATATGCAGGGGGAATAAAGTTTGAGATGCATTGTATAGTATGGTGGTAGAGTCAATGTTAATATACAGTATATTTCAAAATAACTAAAATTGTAAGTGTCAAATGTCTCACCACAGAAATATCAGTAGCTGAGGTGATGATTATGTTAGTTCTACTGATTTTTTGACTTAATCATATTATATTGTATATTTATCAAAATATTGTCCCCATAAATGAATACAGTATTATTTGTCAATTAAAAGTAACATTAAATAAACCAGAAATTAAACAAACAACTAAATGTTGATACCAAATTGACTATGTGCTATTAATTGAAGCGTGCATCCTTTTCAGTGTCACAAATCAAGGGTATATAAAGTCACTTATTTTCTGAATTTCTACATAAATTTTATTTTATTTTAATTAATTAATTAATTAATTTATTTATTTTGGTGGAACTGGGGATTGAACTCAGGCTCTTGTGCTTGCCAGGCAAGTGCTTATTGTACTGAGCTATCTCCCAGGCCCTCTACATAAATTTTAGATTCAATACATCAGTCACACCAAATTTCTGTACTAGGAATTGACAAGGATTTTGTCAAATTTGTATGTCAATTTGGAGATAATTTATATATTCTACATTGTTGAGTATAGCAATTACTGAACCCTATACATTTGCCCATTGATATTTTCTTTAATCATTCTAATATTTTATAATTTAATTGTTATTATAATGCTTCTTTTGCTAGTTTTTTTTTCTAGAGAAATGTGGAGTATTTGATCTTACTGTAAGTAGTATCTTCCTAAAGTTTTCTTTTCTACTTTTAATTTTTTTTAGTTACAACAGTTGATTTTGTACATTGATCCACACAACATCTTTGCCA
>NW_004524639.1:210652-212171 GCF_000260255.1 Octodon degus
AGCTAATAATTGGACTTATGAAGTTTGTCTCAAACTTTTCATGTTTAATTATTGCTCTTGGGGGCCGGGGAGATGTCTCAGTAGAATAAGCACTTTCCTGACAAGCACAAGGGTCTGAGTTCAATTCCCGGTTCTGAAAAAACAATATTGTTCTTCACTTTTTAAAAAAATTCCAGCATGGTTCTATTGGGATGGTTACTTAAACTGTCATAAAAACGCACTGCTCAGCTCCTCAGTTGCAGGAGGTATTTATGTGCAATGATCTCAATTTGTGTCCCACGTTCATGTCAATTACTTAGCAAACTGGGTCTCTTTTAGAGAGAAAACAAAGCCCTTCTGTAGGCAGCTTTGGTACTGTACAGACTATCTGCTCTTCCTACAGGAGTTTGCTTTGCTTCCCCTTTCCCATGACCATTGTAACCAACAGCAGAATCCAAGAGCTCTACATTCTCTCCTTCATCACTGCAATAATTATTTTAATTTTCAGATCATGACTTCTCAGAAAACACAAACACATTATTGATCCAATGTAAATGCTAGTTTTGACCTAACAAATGTTAAAATGAAGACATTATAAAACAAGAAAGGCAAAAGAGTTTTAGAGCCTTGGGGACTGTGCAAGACTAGTTTGAATTCTGTCCCTTTAGGACTGGAGGCCTCTTTGAGGCTCCTGTGTAACTTCGGCTTTGCTTATGTTCTTTCTTTCATTTGGATAATTCTTTTCTTAGAAGACACTGGAATCCTGGATGTTAGCAAGACCTCTGTAGAGCTGCTCTGCAGAATAAGTCGAAGGTAAAGGGAAGAAGGAAATCACTCCTTTCAATACTGTTCAGTCCCGATCAGTTGTAGGAGATGAGCCATAATCCAGCAGAAGTGTTCCCTATTATCATTCAGCTGCAGTGTTCCTATCAGCTTTTGTCAGGGAATTAAGCACCTGTCTTAGTGGTAGGAGAGTAATGAACCCTGGGAAAACAAATGGGAATCTGGAGGAACTTTAAATCAGAAGTCAAATCTATGGTTCAGTTCAAACACCAGTGAAGGCAGAATGCCCAGGATCAACAATCCAGAGAGAATGCTCACTGGTGGACCTGCGCATTAAGATGACAGACAGAGGGTCGGCCAGATAGCTCAGCGGATTAAAGCGCCTGTTTAGGCAGACTCAGGGTGCGGGATTTCGATCCCCAGGTAGGTAGTGCTGGCCCCGCCCCTGGAACGCGCTAAGACAGCCATCGAGACTGGGTGAGCATTTGGGAGGCTCTCAGCAGGACGATCACTAGGAGTCTGATTTATGTAGCGAGACCCCGTACACCCTGTACTAAATACGTTGAAAAAAAATGACATACAGGCATCGTCTGTCACCCTCACCTAAGCAAACACCAGCATCCATGGAAGCATCGCAAGTGCTGAGAACCCTAAATATGAATCTCTCATCTCTTTGTTTACTGCTTCCTTTGCACCAATACTGCCCTGGCATATTGAGTTGAGAAAAGCCGTGTAATCTGGAAAAAAAATAAATCTG
>NW_004524639.1:214216-214753 GCF_000260255.1 Octodon degus
CTCTCATCTCTTTGTTTACTGCTTCCTTTGCACCAATACTGCCCTGGCATATTGAGTTGAGAAAAGCCGTGTAATCTGGAAAAAAAATAAATCTGTCTAAAATAAGTTTCTGTATCCCCTACTGAGTGTCATTTACAGGACACTTTTGGATCTCAACTTTTCTTTACCCCAAATCTGTGAATAATATGGTATATATCAAGTTCATTATGTGGATGAAGAAAATTAATTGTTGTAAACCAAATAACTGTCAGTTTCCTCGCTCCCTTCACAACAATTCTGTCCCTTTGCCTTGCCAAACCTGGTGCTTATTCACTCTGAATTTGACCACAGTCATTGCCCAAAAACATCCAGCATCTGATATTCTCTTCTTCATATCCTGTATCCTGTGTGTTGCCAAATGGTTTATATTCAATCTGTACCGAGCTGCACTGGCTTTGGCTCTTTCTCCTGTGGTCGCTGCCCAAGATCCAGGTGTGCTCTCCTGCCCTCCACCTCCTGGATGCTCTTACCACTTCTCCCCTGCATTTGGCCTCCACT
>NW_004524639.1:217312-218125 GCF_000260255.1 Octodon degus
ATCCCAGCTGAACTCTGATTTACAAAGCAATAATTGATTTGTTTTTTCTTTCCCCTCAGTGGGTTCAATTTTGAAGAATGGTCGAGGGGAAGGGCAGATAATTTTAATGTTAGGCAAAATTCTAATCATTTTTTTAATTGTAGAACAGTAATGATATTTATATTAGGAATATCATAAATATAAATTGCATTGTTTGCTAATCCATATCAATTCCTAAAAGAATTATATTCAGAGCTCAGAATATTTGCAGTCACTTTCTCCATTTGAACTACTGACTGAAGAGATGAATTCCACATTAGAAATCTGGGTATCAAATACTCGCCCAATTGTTAATAGTTGAGGAACTGCCTTTGTCTTGTTATTGTCATTTTATTTTTTGTTGTGTTCACATTATTTTTAATTTATCCATAATCTTTGCATGTAAGCTCACACTGAAGTAGAGATTAGCTCACATTGTCATAGTTCATAGCACACTTTGAGTCTCCTCATTGTTTCATTAAAACCAATATTTCCCTGGCCGCATTGCTTTATCCTATGAGTCACACCAAGTGAAGCAAATCAGACCCTCAAGCTAGCTATTTCATGATCTCTCTTACACGAGAAGTCTAAAATATAAAGAGCAAAGTAAAAGATAGATAATGGCAAATAAGGAGATAAATCTGTTTCAAGAGGAAAAGAAACCGAGAGACTGGGGGATGAGGGAAGGGATGGGTAGGAAGGGGGAAAGTGGTATTAAATGTGTCATGTACACAAAGGGTTCCCCACAGCTTCAAACATGTACTACCACTGACAGCAGCAGCAGCAGCAGCAGCA
>NW_004524639.1:220305-228786 GCF_000260255.1 Octodon degus
GGGCTGTACCACTACTCAGAGCCATGTTTTCCTCATATGTAAGACGAGAGCTGAGGATCTCTGTATAGTGATATTGTTGAGGGAAAAGGGTAAGGTATAAAAACCAAACTAAATGGTGACCATTTCCGGTAAGCAGAAAGTATTTCTCCAGAGTTGTTAGTCCCCCAAATGCACAGATCTCTTGCTTTATGTGTATTTCACAAAGGAAGTTTGTAGAGGGACTAACTTTAAGAATCTCAAGAGAGGAAACAGCATGACCTGTTTGGTATGACTAATCTGATCATCAGCAGTTTTGAAAGGAGAGAGCCTTCCTGGGCTATGGGAAGAGAGCGTTTTCGATGCAAGGCTGGTGAGAGAGGTGCCACGCTTTTGGCCTTGAAGACGGAGCAGCAGGTCATCAATCAAGGAGGGCAAGCGGCCCAGAGAAGCTCAAAGAAAGCTGATTCTTTCCTAATTTTTCAGGAAGGACCTCAGTCCTTTTGATACTTTGATGTTAGCCCAGTGAGACCCATGCCAGATTTCTGATCCTTAGCACTGGACAATAATAAATTTGTGTTATTTTAAGTCACTAACATTGTGGTGACTTGCTGTGACAGAAATAGAAGAGCTATCTGGGTCATCACTATGAGGCATGGTGACCCTACTTGAAAATGCTGGATTTTGAACTTCTGAGTAATTAGTTTAGTGCTGACAACCTTGCATTTCTGGTTTTAATATTCTCCATAAATCATTATCGATCTTTATGTTTAGATGAGGTCCCTGCAGGTCTGCTGTAAATATAACAGTAATAACTGATTGAACCACAACCCTTAACTGAGCATCTGATGACCCTCCTTCTTATCAATTCCATTCCTAGAGGTGGGAGGCAAAGCAGGTTAAAACAGCAATGGCAACAACAATAACCTGCCTGAATAAAAGAAAGCAATAACTCTTTGGCAAAAAGAGAAAACAGTTAATTTTTAAAGCAAGCTAGATTAACAAAGGGGAGGAGCAAGTGTTGGCCAGGTAGCCCTAAAAGTTGGGCTGTGCTTCATCTGGAGTCACAGAGAGCAAGATGGTTCATGGCAGGCACAGACGTGCCCCACCCCTAGGGACTCAAGCCTCTTTACCAAAAGGGTAGAACTGCAGACTGGTTGCCACTTGGCCTTATGACCCAGTAGATGTAAGAGTAGAAAAAGGAGATACAGTAGCAGTTAGTTGCAGTTGCATATACCAATCAAAGAAAGAACTGGAGCAAAAACTATGCTAAAATTCCTAATTATCTACTGTAATACTGCCCTTTAATTAAAAAAAAAAAAAAAAGGAAATCCAGGCCAAATAGCCAAGAAATGGAAGATACAAATCACAGTAAGAATTATTTTCTTCTAGGAATGAAAGCTGTCTATGCTGCAAATAAATGTGGGATTGAGGAGACTTCATAGCCACGGCTTCCCTGTGGACCGGTACATTTTTGGAAAGAGAAAAACAAAAGCCCTCAATGCTCAGTGCTGGGCTGGCGCTAAGCAAGAAAACTGCTACCACAAATGCCACAAACTCTACAACCTGCACTGCTGTGGCCTCACCAGACAACCACAGGTAAGCATTTACCACCACACAATTGCTTAGTTTACAACTAGTCAGTCAGCTCCAGGCTGCACAAGGGTGTCAAGCGACTACAGTAAACTCAGTATAAAACATCTTGGAAATATTCTCTCTATTCCTCCAGCTTCCCTGGAAAGTAGACACTCTTCACCTTCTATAATCAAGAAAAGCATGAGAGAAATGAGCTGGTGGCTTCAGCACTTGAGGGAGGGAGGTTTGTGCAGAGGTCTGAATCAAAGGTTTTTTGCTCGCTCACACTTCACATTGCTGTTGGTGGACCACAGTATACTCAACAAGTGTTGAAGAAATTGAACATAACATGTGCCACTCAAATATTTTTAATGTCTTTGGTTGTTGCAAGGTCTGATCACGCAACTCAGACTCGTGGTGATCCTCCTCTTTTCAGCTTCCCAAGCATCAGGGTTACAGGCATTTGACACCATGCCCAGTCCCTGTGGCTGGCACAGCCCACCCTGTAGGTAGAGCTGGTGTGGTACGTAGTGTTGGGGATCGAATCCCAGTCCCTGAGCTTGCCTAGGCTTGCCTAAGCAGGCACTTTAGTCTGCTGAGCTATCTCGCCAGCCCCAACCACTCAATTTTGAAGCAGAACAAATTAAAACAGATTTCTCTAGAAAATGTAACTTTCATGAAGAGAAGGCTTGATGGTAAAATTAATCTGAGATATTCAGCCCAAAACTGATTCCATGAACTAGGAATCCACCTTGCGTGGGTATTTTTGCTCTGTTCTTCAAGTCTTTGCCCACAACTACACCCACAAGTGATTCACCTAACTTCTCTTCTACAAGATAGCATTTTTTTTATATCTAAGTCTTTGATCCACTTCTATTTTATTTTAATACAAGATGAGATGCATTCATCTAGATTCATTCTTCTGCATGTGGATAACTTGTTTTCCCACTACTGCTGGTTTACAAGGTTATAGTTTTTCCAGTGCTTGATTTTAACCTTTTTGTCACAACCTGGACAACTAAAGGCACATGGAATAATTTTGTGTCTTCTATTCTATTCCATTTGTCTACATGTCTATTTTTGTGCCAAAACCATGCTATATTATTACTGTAGCTTTTTAGTATACCTTGAAATTCAGGAATGTACTGGCTTCTGCTTTGCTCTTGGCATCCAGGTTGCCTTTGCTGTTTTTACTGTCTTTTAGCTTTACAGTAATTTTAAGATTGTTTCTTACACTTCTTTGAAGAATGCTGTCGGTATTTCATTGAGATTACATTAAAACTATGTATCATTTTGGTAATGGGATCATTTTCAGAAAATTTATTTCACCTCTCTAGGAACAAGGAATGTCTCTATCTTTTAACGTCCTTTTCAATACCTTTCCTTAGAGCAGCAAAGTCAGCATTATTGAGGTCTGCCATGTCTTTTGTGAAGTCAGCTCCTAAGTGCTCATTTTCTTCTGGGCTAAAATGAACGGGATTGCTTTCCTGATTTATCTCTCTATGAGTTCACTGTTAAAGGATAGGAGCACTATTGATTGGTTTTTTTTCCAGAACCAGGGATTGAACTCAGGCCCTTGTGCTGGCCAGGCAAGCACTTATTCTACTGAGCTATCTCCCCAGCCCCGATTATTAATTTTTGTTTGCTGATTTTGTATCCTGTCACATTGCCTAATGTGTTTTAGTTATGAGTCTTTTGGTGGAGTTCTTTGGATCTGCTACATAGAGCATCATATCATGTACAGTTTGACATTTGCCTTTCTTTTTTTTTATATTCTCTTCATTTCTTTCTCTTGCCTAATTGCTCTGGTTAAAATTTTCAGTACTTTATTGAACAAAAGTGGTAACGTGGGCACCATTGCCTTGTTCCTGATTGTAGAGGGAAGGCTCTGGGATTTTCTCCATGATTTTGACATAATGTCCTTTTATACCTATTTTCATCTGGGTTTCTTATGAAGAAAGAAATTCTTATAAATGTTGCATTTGGTTAAAAATCATCTGTGGAGCTGCTCATGCAGTTTTTAAAAACACTCCATTTGCATGATGTATTGCATTCATTGATTGATGTGTGCTGCATCTTGGGTCATTCTTGCTTTCCTGGGATAAAGCTGCCTTAGCTAGAATGTCTGGTCTTTTGCATGATTTGTTATGTTCTGTCAGTCTCTAGTTGGGAGTCTTTTCATCTACGTTCATTAAGAATATTGGCTCATTTTTTCTTTTTTTCTTCTTCCATCTTTGTTCATTTCTGGTAATAGGAAAATGCTGGCTTTAAGAAATGAATTTGGCAGTGTTTGAATACTGTCATTATTTCTTCACTGAAGTTCTGGAAAATTTATTGGTGAATCCACTGTTTCCTGGGATTTTCTTAGTTGATAAATTTTTTTTTAAATTACAACCTCAATTTAATTAGCTGTTTTCAGGGTTTTTATATCTTCTGGTTAAATTTTAGTGATAATATGCCTAGGAATTCATTTTGCATAAATAGCACAATTTATTCAAATATAAGCTTTTAAAAGTTTTTTCGAACTTTGGATTTCAGTGCTGTCTAACACGATTTTTCTTTTTACATTTCTAATCCCCTTGATATGGGTCTTTACTTTCCTATTTGTTGGGGGATGGTAAATGTAGCTAATTATTTATTGACCTTATTTTCCCTTTCCATGAGCTAACTCTTTGATTCACTGACCCTCTAAGTGTTGCTTTTGTCTCCAGTTTATTCTCATCTTTATAATTTCTTTCCCCTCTACAAGTTTTGGATTGGGTTGCTTTCATGGTTCTATGAACTTGATACTCATCATTTCATTATTCCTTTGAGATTGATTTTTTTATTATTGATGCAGGATCTCACTATTCAGTTCTTGTAGCGCTTTCAGTGGTCCGCCTGTCTCAGCCTCCCCAGTGCTGAAACACAGGCATGCAGCACCAGGCCCAGTTTCCGGGCCAGCACTGCATGTGTGAGGCTCTAGGCTGGCGCAGCATGCTGTACCAGAGGTTGAACCTGGTGCCTTGCGTTTGCCAGGCAGGCGTGTATGCCACCGAGCTAGCTCCCAGCCCAGGGGATTGCTATTTTTCTAATACAGCCATTCAAAACTTTAAAATTCCTTTTAAAAGGTAGGAATAAAAGGAAAGGGGAAAATATGTAAGTATATAAACAGGATAGTTGAGAGGACTGAACTATTAATTTCTATCAGATTTTTAAATTAGTAGTTAATGTTTAAATTTTTTATTGTGACTAACTTTATATGCTAATAACTGTAATCTGAGCAACTACACTGAGGATAACAATGTGCAAATAATGACAGCAGGTGAATACCCGTCACCTTCCTCTTTCCTGTATATGCTGTCTTTAATGTCTGATCTATTATTATTATTATTATTATTATACTCTCTTGAAATTAAACTTTTTTAAAAAGTCAAAAGAACAAAGGACAAAAGTCAAGGTTTTCGCAGAGTAAGAGTGAATATGTAATTGTCTGATCACTTTGGCATGTTATAGCTGGTCGTCTGAGCAACAAATTTGACAATAACAATATGTAATATAACACCAATTGTTAACATTCCATTCTTGCTCTGAAATTCTGCACCATTTGTACAGTCCTATGTTGCTTTGCTTCTGTCTTTGTTCTTGTTATTTGTTCTAGTTTTTGTTTTTCATGTTTTGTGTATTTGGCACAGGGTCTCACTATATAGCTCAGACTCGCAGTGATTCTCCTGTTTTCTGCCTCCCCGGGGCTGGGATCACAGTCCTGAGTCACCATGCCCACTTGTTTTTCCTCTTTAGAAGTAAATTCCATCTTAAATCTTTTCTCCATGTCTCCCATAGTTTGGGCATGTTTTATTATCGCTGTCACTTGATTTTAAGATTTCTTGCCTGATTCATTCCTGATTTTCAAAAGCATATTATATAATCTCCATAATTTTTCATAAGCTTCTATGGTTTCATTTTATGTTAGCTGTCATTTTCATTTATTTGTGATCTGATAGGATGGAGGAGATTATTTCAGTTCTTTTGTGTTTGTTTAAACACTGTCTATGGACTGCAGTATGGTCTGTGCTTTAGGCAGTTTCATGGCTACTGAGAGGAATTTGCACTCTGCTATTGTTGGAGAACACTACGAAGCTATCTGTGGAGTTATTTGTTCAGTGGTACGGCTTAGTCTGATACTTCTCTGCCGAGTTCTTATTTTGGGCTAACCTGTCTCTTGGTGAGAGTTGTCTATTGAATTCCCAAACTCCGACTTTATTGATACCTATTTGGCTATGCACATCAAGCATTTTGGGTTTAATGAAATTTGGGGGCTTTGATATCCAGCACATTTATATTTACAATTACCATCTTTTACTGATGAATTCTTTTTATCAAAAGTGGTGACTGACCTTCTTCATCTCTTCTGATGAGTTTTGGCTTAGTTTCCACTGTCTGAAATGAGGTTAGCTGCTGCTGCTTGCTTGTGGGCGCTGCGTGCAGTACCATTTTCCACCTTCATTTTCAGGCTGTGCGTTTCTTAGCAGGCAAAACATAAAGGGATTTTGGTTTGTGATGCAATCTATTTCCTGATTGTGGAGTCAAGACTATTTATATTGAGTGTTATTTTTGAGAGGTAGTTAGTAATAACTATCATTTTATTATTTTTCAGTAACTTTTTCTATTTTCCTTTTACTCAAGACTCTTCTAGTTATATGATTTCTTCCCTTTGTGCTCTTCGATATTGCTGACATTTTTTAGAATTATCTTGCTTACTTTCTATGATTTTGGTTAGGTCATGAATTTCTTTAAATTCTCTTCTTTGTAGATGGCTTTTACTTCCTCATTAACTGTGAAGGATAATTTTGCAGGATATAGTAGTCTAGATTGTCCAATATTTTAGGACTCTTAAGCTTTACCTAAAGATTTTCTGCCCTTTAAATTTTTTGTTAAGAAATCTATTGTCATTAAGAAAGACTATCCTTGGGGCTGGAGAGATGGCTCAGTGGTCTAAAGCACCTACTTAGAACAAGCTTAGCAAAAGCATCAGGGACCGCGGTTCAATCCCCCAGCACCACATGCCAGCCAGCCCTGCCCCTGGTGGGACGAGCTGCTCTCTCTCTCTCTCTCTCTCTCTCTCTCTCTCTCTCTCTCTCAAATAAATAAATAAATAAATAAAAATTTAAAAAAGAAAGACTATCCTTTTTTAAAGATGATGATTTTTAAAAATAACTTTTAATGTTCTCTTTTTAAAAAAATTTCTGCGATTTTGCCTATGACATGTCATACAGAGGGAATTTTCTGTTAGGCCTATTGAAGTTCTAAATACCTCATATACCCAAGTGTCATTTCAATATCTAGATATCTTTTTTTAAAAGCAATGATTCCAGTGATAAAGATATTTATGCCTTTAGTTTTCTTGTCCAGTCTCTCCTTGACACTCGTACTTCTTAGATTTATTCTCTCAGGAGTATCTAGGAGCTTGTGAATCAACCTCTGATGCCTTCTGTTGTCTGTAGAGTGTCACCCAGGAAGTAACCAACTACATTATTCTTGTCCTCAAATCCTCTTGTCTACTGGCTTGACTTTTAATTGGTTTTCACTTCTTTGATTTCTAGTCAGAGCTCTAATTCTTTACTAAAGCCATCATTCATACTTTGCATTGTCTTCTTTAATTCAGTCAGATGTTTTTGTCTTCTAAGATCATTGAAAATCTTAACTGAATCTTTCGTTTGCTTATTTGCAAGTTCTTTGAGCTCACTGAACATCTTAGCAACTTATTCTTTCTTATGTGTTTCTTCTTTGATCTCTTCAAATATTTTAATTATTTGATTTTTAGTTCTTTGCCTGAAAATTACCCCATTTCAGGTCACGTGAAAACAGCTTTTGAGGAGTTAGGCATTATTTTTGAAGCATCATATTACCTTGTTTTCTCACATTCCTTGTGCTTTTGTGTTGAATGTTTTGGAGAAATTGGGCTAGAAGTCTGCGACTATCACAGAGATCAGTTTCGTAAGTGAGTCTCTCCCTGTGTGGTGACTTTGGCTTTGGGTATAATATAATTCATAGTCACCTTCTCATTGTTTTCAAAGTAAAAGGATTGGCCTGTAACGGAAAATGTAAGGAGAGTATAAATATTGGAAATAACAATATCCAATGATTCAATTATATGTTGCATACATTTTGCATTTATTTTTGCACCAAAAACAAAATTTTAAAGAGTGATAAAAATTTAACGTTAAAACAATATTTTAACCTGATTGCAAACATATATAAAGACAACATAAAATATTTAAAATATTATAATCAGTCTCTTTTTTATTGACAATTTATAAAGCATGCAAGACTAAAGAACAGGGATTTTTTTTGTAGAATTTAAATATATTCATCTTTAGGTGAAAACATTTAGCTTATTTTTACAATGCCTTGTTTTTGACAATTTTTTTCTGTTATCATTATAATCAAAGGTATTGGAGTCACTCTTCTGGCCAAATGTATAATACCTTACTGGCTCTTTGGGCTTAATTTTAAACATAGATCTGGCCAAAAGCTCTCAACATTAACTATGTCACCTTTTTAATAGTAGATTGCATTGAAATTTTTCTTAATCCACCCAGGAAATATCTCCAAACACAAGCAAAATTCAGATCAAATTTCTGCCAAAGCACAATAGATACTGGACTGCCTGGCAGCATTTTCATCAGTAGTCTGATTTTTCAGGCTCCAATCAGAGTCTCCAAGATAGTTTATAGCATACAAGGGCTGTCTTCGGCCAGTCTTTCAAGACATTTTCAAATTAATTGCAAAGGTTCTTAAGTCATGTGACCAGGCGATATCACAGTACTAGCCCCACTGCTATTACCAATTTTGACATGGTTTGGTTTTTTTCTTTAACAAGGAATATAACATGGGACACATTTTATAATAATATTTTACAATGAAATGCAGTGAGATAGTGAGGTTAAG
>NW_004524639.1:233113-239869 GCF_000260255.1 Octodon degus
GCTTAAGCAAAGCAGTCAGGCTCAGGATGCTGTGGTTCAGTCCCCAGATCTTCATGCCTTACCAGACCCGCCCTAAGAATCCTGAGCTAGCCAAAAAAAATAAAAAATCCTTCTAAAGACAACCCGCTATGGACCCCCATCTTTTCCCCTCTTGGACAGGAGCTTTCTTTCCCTCAATAAATATATTCTGCTCATAAAATAGAAGTGCAGGAAATCTCTCTATGCACATAACACTAAAGATTCCAATTGAGGGCCTAGATCCTAATATCCTGTGTGAATCCAACTGAAAACCTAGAGCTCTAACAATGCCTCCCACAAGTCCAACTGGAGACCTAAAGGCCACAGCAAAGTCTCATGCAGGCCCACTTTATGGATATAAACCGGAAAGGCCCAAAGGTCAGTGGCAGAAGCTAAGAAGTCTATCCCAGTGGAATGAAGAATCTATGTTAGCAGGCTGAGGGATCTGAACTGGAGCCAGGAAGCAACACTCAAGGTGAGCACCAGAGCTCACCCAAAAGTACCACAGCCATCCTCAGCAACAGTGAGGTCCTGAGCTCTTCCAGCAACATGGAAAGCCAAGTTCCCATCAGGAAAGCCAGTGGACAAGCTTCTCCATGAGGCTGAGCAGTGAATCATCTTCCTTCTGGAGCCAGGAAGCGATGCTCAAGATGAGGACCAGAGCTCCTCCAGAGTTCACTGGGAAAGCCAGCACGACAACCTTCTCCAGCAGAACAGCCCAAGAGAACTAGCAGTTTCCAACAGCTCTAACAGCTTCTCCAAACAACATCCCTAACAGCATTCCAGAAGCTTCTTCTGTTCTGCTTCCATGCTGCTAGCAACAATCCTCATGTGGGCCACACACAGAACCACACTAGTTCAACTAAGCAGGGTGTAATAATCTGACCATCAGTTTAGAAATCCACTGTGTATGTCAATATATAATTCAGAGCTTCAAGTTTTCTATTCTTCAATAACGTAGATGTACGAAGTATTAATAATGGTAGAGAATGGCATGGAATATAGGAAACAATAGATACAGGATTTTAAAGATTAAATAGAAGAAAAATTAAAAGAGAAAACAGGAGGAGATTAAAAAGAAACAAAAGGAGATAAAAGAAAGAAAATGATGACATTATTTTTCTACCCAGGAAGAAAAAGGTAGGAGAGGGTTTTGAGTAGCTATGTACAGAGACTGAGAGAAAAGAGAAATGGGAGGAATTTTATTAGGGAAAGGTAGGATGGTCCTTATGGAGATTGTAGCCAATTTATAAACCAGAAGAAATCCTACATTAGAATACAAAACAATGACCATTATGAGGGTGAACCAAACCACTCACTGTTAAACACTGTAGAAACAAAATGATAGATAACGTTCATAACCATTTGATCATAAACAGGTGCTCCTCACATGTACTTTAAAATAGAAAAAAGGAAAATTTATAACAATTTTTATATACAGTCAATGAAGGGGTAGACTGAAGGGACTCACAAGCAAGGAAGTGAGGTAAGTAGATTGCAACGAGATGTGGGGAGATTAAGTCCAATTAGTTTCCTAACGAAAGAACTAAGCTTAGAAACCTTATGAAAAAATACTGGGGAATTAATGTGTGATGATAAGATGATGTGGTGTTTAGATTAAACTTAACAGTTGATGTCTAAAGGAGAAAGAGGCTGAGGAAAAAAAGAAAAAGAAATAAAAGTTTAAAAAAGGAGAAGCAGCAGAACAATAGGAGAAGGGGTGATGATTAAACATCAAAGCTCAGAAAAGATAGAATTAATACAGGTTTGCCAATGGAATGTTTTATACAAACAGTAGAAGATGTACAGCCATTGCTATTGCCACATACATATGCTACAGAGGCCCACTGTTCAAGAAAGTTAAAGGAGAAAAAACACACAAAAATACACTAGGCAAACACATAAAGAGGGTGCTCTGGTCAGGTGCGCCTCAATGCCATAAGGCAACCTCAGGCTTCCAGTTGAGACTCCGCCACGACCTCTCCTATTTGCTCCATTCAGTTGGCCTTTCTCAACCTCTCATGCTCTGCTCTTGGAGCTATGTCCCACTTCCAACTGGGCTTTGTCTGGTTGGCAACTTCTTTGGTCCTCTACGGTCTGTCAGGCAGGAGTTCGTTTTTCAGTCCCTACATGTTATTCTAATGGATTTTCTCAACCCACTTACTCCTGCGTCACAGCAGCACTCTCGCTTGTGGAGTTTCAATCACATTTGGGCTTAAGTGGCTTCCAGGGTCTGGCACAAGAAATGGTCTTCGTGGGTGCTGAGCTGACTGCGTTCTGCATTCTAAGTGATCCCAAGTTCCAGCTGCTCAGCTTCATGGAGTTTCTTGCCAGCCTGTGAGTTCAAGGTGTTTAGGTCTCAGCAAAAAAAAATCCTCCCAAACAGAGTTCAGCAGCATCTAGAGGCAGGAGGATGGAGCCCTCAGAGGCCAAGCTCTCAGCGGCGCTGTTGATAGAGATGCTAGCCCGGCTCTTGTGTCCTCTCCCCTCCCAGTTCTCACCAGCCACTGCCGCTGCCAAGTCCTGTGACCCATACTTTCTCAGAGTCTTCATTGTTTGGCTCTGACCCTATAGCCAGGACCACGACCTATGTCCTTTGATCCCCTCTGTGGCCAGAGTACGCTGCTCTAGCTGAGTCACTGCCCTCTAAAGTTCTCTGGTTTGTGCTTTCCTTAGTGTTCTGATCCACAGAGGACCTGTGGCTACGGCCTGTGGCTGGATGTCCCCCCAAAGCTTCGTGTAGTCATAGGTATTTTTTTATTCAGAAGTGGCTGAATATAGAGTATACAATGCTGGGATTAAGGGTGTATGATTATTAAATTAGTCCATTCATTGGTTTGGCATGACCCTAATCCCAGTAGCCTAGATAGATTATAAATGGAGCAGAAAAAGGCTGCCAAGACCTTTTGCTTGCTTTACTGCTTTCTGCCTGCCATGAACTGTTTCTCCTCCACAGTGGCTCGCTGCTGTGCCACCCTGCCTTGGACCCAACCTATTATGGACTGATGCCTCTAAAAATCATGAGCTCAATAAATCTTTCTTCTCTTGTCTTTGAGTGCTACATATTTTGTCTCATGATGAGAGAAGTAACTAAGTTATCATCTTGCAAATATCTTGCTTGCTGGGCCTCATCTCCTAGTGGAAAATGACTAGGTTGGGTTGTCACTGAGAGGTGGCTGCTAATGACTGGCAGCTTAGTAGCAGGTGCACTCAGCCTCTTCCTTCATGAGGGATTAAACTTGCCCAAGCCGGTGTGCTGCCTGGCCCTGGGCTGTGAGAAGTGCTAGGAAAAAGAGAACCCTGCTCCTCATGCTAAACACCAGTTACTGGATTTCTCTGGATGATCTCCTTCAAATTGCCTGGTAGGTTTTTGTGTATTACTTAGATGCAAGTACCTGGGGACCTTGGTGAGAATCTTCCAAATATCTCTTTGACACTGCTGCTGCCCTTAGTCGGCCACAAGGCTCCCTTCTGGTGGCCAGTATTATCATGAACAGCCATTGTGCTAATGCCTGTCTAGCTAATGGGCAATGGAAAGTCATAAATAACCCCCAGAATTACGTGGGGCATATTGAACATCGATTTCATCAAGTGTCAACTTTATGTAAAAGGAATATAAGGAAAATTATAAAGCAAAAAAAATGCCTGGTTTTCGCTGCTGGCCTGAGAATCTGGTGCTTTTCTATGCCAGCACTCTCCCATGTGCCATCAAGGTTGTTAGCGGCCCAGCATTTCTGAAAAGTGTTCTACGATCTCCTTCGAGTTTTTCTTCCAAGTTCCTTGCCACATGTCAAAGAAAAATTTTCAGAAAGTTGCTGGGGTATCTAATCCCTCTTCAAATTGTTCCTCAGAGTGTCTGTTGACAAGCACATTGGTGAGCGCAGCCGTCCGATGGTGCTTCCAGCGCAACACCAGCTTTGTGCACACTGAGGCAGTGACGATAATTACGATTCTCTCTTGCTTAATAACAATCACGATGCGTTCCTTATTCCCATTTCAGACATGCTCAGGATGGGAAAAGTGTCCTAGAACTGATGAGGGCAGTAAATAGCGAGCAGCCCAAGCGGCAGCAGCTGAGTGATAATGAAGAGCACACTAGCTTTGGTGTTCAGGGAAGAGCACGCCCGCTCTCCAGCAGTATGGCCCTGAACACGTGCGTGCACCACTCTAAGCCTCAGCTCCTTCTGTGTAGGATAAAGATAGCCTGTACCTTGAAGGTGTGTTGAGAAAAATGAATCAACTTGTACATTTAGAAGCTTCAGTTATATGTTGGTCTTCTTTCATCTTTCTTCCTCAAGTGGTCTTCCGGCAACCTTTGAAAAACCAAGTGATTGCAAGGAGCAAGCTCAGTCTTGGCATCATCCTAAAATCCAGGTTTACCAGGGCTGAAAAGTGAGGAAGGAGAGTACAGTAGACTTTCCTCAGCAGAGTCCAGTGGTGGAATTAAGTGTTCACTTTCAGATTGATCTGGAAAACTAAAGGACAAGGGAGGCACAGGCCAGTTCTGAAGAGATAATACTAGGAAAGAGAGCAGAGGTGAGGACTGCGGTGCTCAGACAAAGCACTTGGCACACTGCAAGAAACATTTCTCCCTAACCAGTGCTTGTATAACTCTAAAGGGGAAGCACTCAGAACAGAACCCCCCTAATAGCTTTGTTTTCCTCTTATTGCCAATTGTTTTCAAAGTTGGAAAATACGGGCATGAATAGGGATATAATCTTGCTTTCCTCCGAATGAAAGAGCTCCTTGGTGAGTAGGTCACCAAGCCCCCGACGCGCCCTCTTCAAGTAGGTACAGAGGGAAGGAGCACAGGCGGGCCTTCATCACTCACCCTCCTTCTCTGCCTTTACTCTGCTGAAGCCAAGCAGAGCTGCTTGCGGAGAACACCTCTGGTCTCCCAGGCACAAACACTCTTCCCTTTGCCCAGGGTGGGTTGCCTACTCTTTCTCAGCAGTTTATTTCTTCACATGCTAATTAATCAGCTCAAGGGCAACTCATTTGGAAAGCTATTCCTACCGTGTTCAGAGTGCACTACTCTTTCCTGTCTGTCTGCAATGATAATGATGATAATAATAATGACAATAATGGCGATACTTAAAATTTCTGAGTATCTACCATGTGTGAGTTGTCTGCACATAGTACACAACACAATCCTCATGAGATTTCATGCAACAAAGCTACTATATCTAGTTTTATGAAATAAACACCTAGATGCCAACTAAGCCACCCAAAGCAACAGAACTTAATATTTAGCTAAAATGATAAGATAACGAGGCCCATCAACCGGGGGAGATTTGGAAAATATTATGAATGAACCAAGCCCGAGGAGAATGGTGAGTGCTGGATCAGGACTGTGGGGAAAAGCGGGCTGGAGACAAGCTGAGGGCTGCAGCCCCATCAGAGGCCCCAAGTCAGGCAGCGCCTGGGCGTCCCAGTAGGCAGATGGTGAGGGCAGTGGAAGCCAGAGGCTGGCCTAGCTGCCTGAGAATATCTTACAACACGTTCAAGGATTTTGTTAGCATTGTCTCCCCCTGTACTTTTTTCTGTTTTTAAGATTTATTTATTTGGTACAGGGTCTCACTACACAGCTTGGACTCATACTGATCTTCCTGTCTCAGCCTTCCCAGCACGGGGATTACAGGCGTGCACCACTATGCCTAGGAAGGCGCAGGGCCAGCACGGCATGTGGTGTTGGGGATTGAACTCAGATCCTTGCACTTGCCAGGCAGGCACTTAATCCACTGACCTATCTCCCCAGCCCTCCTCTGTACTTTTATGCACATTTTTCCTGGTATTAATCCTCTTCTTTTTGTACTTGGAAGCATTTAATTTATTGTCCAAGAAAAATTTTTATTCATTCACAAGTTTATTTCTTTACTGAACAGTAATTATGCATCATGTATTATACTAATATACGCAAATCAGAAGCACACTAGAACAAAAACATAAACACATAGGGGAAAGAAAGCTTGTGCGGAGAGAGAAAGAGACAGAAAGGATCCACGTGGCCTGCCTTTTCTAGGCGCTTTTACAGAGCAAAGGCACAATGTGAACTGGGCCCAAGGTGGGGAAAATGGGAAATCACAATGTGGGCATGCGATGGGACCGAAGTACGGTCACCCAATGAGATTATGAGCATAAATAATTTCTCAGGTAAAACTGATTAAATCAGGATAAAATAAGGAACTTAGCATGCATAAAGAACAGGCACTTTTTGTGTAGTGAGTTGAGTTAGTGACTTTTCCTGGCTTTTTCAGTGTGATAGAGACCTATTTAAACTATCAATGCCTGATGTTTATCTTTAGGGAAGTATGTTGGTTTGTCCATTTCATCTTTTGCCTTGGGCTCTGGCCCACAGTGGAAGAGCCTGACTCCCCCACAGTTGCAAGGCATCTCCTCTTGTGCGCTGACACCTTCAAGGGCCCAGCCCTAGCTGCCTATAATGTTTTACTAACTCAGTCGCCTATAACAATAACATGACGTCTTTGTCTAATAGAAAAGGGTAAAATTGCTAAACATTTTTATTTTAGAAATTATTACACAGGAATGTTAAGAAATGCAGGTCTAGGGACTGGGGAGATGGCTCAGTACAACAAGCGCTTCCTTGGCAAGCGCAAGGGCCTGAGTTCAATCCCCGGTTCTGAAAAAAAAAAAAAAAATGCGGGTCTCAGCTTCAGGTGTCCTTGTTTCTGTCAGCTTTTGCTTTTCATCATTGGTAGGGCCCTTGGCAGTTAAACC
>NW_004524639.1:239969-255242 GCF_000260255.1 Octodon degus
AGAGAGAAATTTGGAATTTGGAGTCTGAGGTTTAGGTATCAAGGGAAAATCTAGATGTACAGTTCCTACACTAGAGTCAAATTTTATTTGTGTCATGTTTACAGCATGTACAGTGTAAAAACAACCACTACTCTTTGGTTGGCCTATTAGTGTTCTATTAATCAGTGAGAGCAAGCTTAAATGGGCTTTGCTCCTTCTCTTACTGACTGAAATTCAGTGAGATTTAAGGATCATCTAAAGAACAGAGGGTTTCTATAACTCAGAATGGCCCTAATCCTTTTCCAAAATGTATTCATATTATGAGTTAAAACTGTTCTTGGTTAAAACATGGTTTTCATTTAGTTGAGTGGATGAGTTGCCAAGGAGCTGAAATTGATAAGAGCAAGCTTTTGGATCTGTGTATTTTATAAGTACTGAATTTGTACTATATCTTTTAGAACTATAGCTAGGTAACAGTGATTCAGAGATAAACAGAAAGAATAGAGTTCTTCTACTCCTGAAGCTTAGACTCTGGGAGATCAAACATCTTTGCAATCTCTAAAGCCTTAATAATACAGTGACATATTTAACTCTTGCTTTTTCATCCAACAGCCCTGTGTACACGTCTGAATGACAACTCTGTCACATGGCAGGGTAATCGTTTGCTTGCCCGTCTGCTTTACTTAAGCTCTTTCCAGAGGAGAGCCATCATGTTTACACCTTTTAACTCTGCTGCCTCTAACACAGTTCTGTGTCTATTTAGTAAGAAATATTTGAAGGAGAAACAATAATAGAAGTGGGCTCACAAAAGATGCTTAAGATCCCTGGAATAGCCTGAGAGCTCTGAGAATCACTGGCCTTGGGAAAAGAAGAGTCACGCTCTGGTTTTGTCTCATCTATGAAAGAAGAGAGTAAGATGTTCGTCAGACTTCTGAACCATTATGAATGTCATTTTTAAACTTTCTTATGATTACCCTACATATCCATCTAATTATTGAGTCCAATTTCGCTTGATAAATGTAGGTACTATCAATCTCTGCTACCTCTATGTTGTCTTTAAGGTAATTGTAATAGCTAGCAAACTGCATGCACAGTCCCCAGCCCCGTCAAACTCATAATACAGAATGTACTGGCAGGTGATACTGGTGTTTTGGCAAGTGAAATCCTGCTGTGCAGAGCATAGCCAATCAGAAAGTAGCCTGCTTGGGCCTACGATGACTTTTCTTTTATGATGTCTACAACCTAGTGAAATATCTGGGAGTCCTAATATCCTAGTCACAGTACTTTGACTTCTTCCACCATCTGATGGCATGCTACTGCTGTAGGCAACTATGTTAGATAGAAGCATTATAGCCAGTGAGACAGGGCTAGGCCCTCAGGGAGCCAGTGCAGAAGACAAGACGCCTTGCCACTGTGGGGAATGAGGCACCTCCACCGTGGGCCAGACCTCAAGATACAAAGTAAAACAAATGCATGCACATACCTCCCTAAGAATAAACATCAGGGATTGATATTTTAAATGGGCTCCTCTCACCCAGAGGAAACAAGGAAGGGCCACTAACCCACCCCCTACAGGAAAGGCCTCTGTTCAGTATTCATAACAGAGTGCTGCGTGACTTGCTTCCTTATTTGATCCTGGCTTAGTTAATTTTATATGAGCAATTATTTATGCTCATAAACTTATTTGTTGACCACAGTTTTGTCCTACCACATGCTCACCTTGGTATTTTTCCATTTTCTCCCACCATGGACAAAACATGTCATGAATTTGTTGTATAAAAGCCCCTTGGTACCCCTTTAAGTCCCCTTCCGTCTTTCTCTCTCTGACAACAGCTTTCTGTCCCCATAAATATATTCTGCCCTTAACCTCTGTTTCTAAAATTCATTCTTCAATTTTAGAAAATATGAACTCATCAGCTATCTGGCAAGTTGGGAGTTTCTTTCCCTTATATGATATATTTTTTCCGAAACGGGGATTGAACTCAGGCCCTTGCGCTTGTCAGGAAAGTGCATATTTCACTGAGCCATCTCCCCAGTCCCTTTATATGGTTATAACCCAATTTATATGATTAATTTAATTGTGCCCATTCTTTAAGATTCTCCTTGGCCACTGCTCCTTTAGAGAAAGAAAGTCCTTTGTGTTCTTTCCTGTTAGTTCAATATTTCTCATTTTTGTTCAGCACTGCATAACTGTATTCACAGTAACTGAATTTTCAGAACTTACTCGTTATTAAAGTTAGTATATTTTCTTGGTCACATTGTTGCATTCTTGCTCACATTATCTATTTGTATATTAAATCATCTTGGTTGAATATACCCTAATGGACTTTAGAGACCTTTTTGGAAGATTTATACACCTACAACATAACACAACAAATACAAAACATTTAGTATGCAACTCCAGCAATACTCAATATATGCATTGTTGTCCCTGAGTCGATGACAGTGCTAGTGGTAGAGTTACAGCTGTCCCTCAAATGCAAGGGAACTCCCTCATCATCTTTATCCCTTACTAGATCTCCAGTAAGGCAGGAGAGGTCACTCTGGCAGTGTCCCAACTATATGTGTCATAAAGTTTAGTTACTAAAAAGCTCCATCTCTTTTCCAATTCTTTTTGAAAATTTTATTCTGGAAAAAACTTTGTTTGGCTTATCTTAGATAAGGAGCTGACTTCTGCATGAATGAACTCTGATCAGGAAACAGTTTTGGTTTATTTCATTTGTTTTCATTTCTCCTTTTAAAATTTTTAGCAACAACCTGCAATGTATTTATTATTATAAATCTCCTACTAATCTGTTTAAAAGTTATTTTTATTTTTTCTCTTTAAAATAAAAAGGTAAAACAAAAGATAAGTTTAAAAATTGGCAAAATACATATTATCAAATTTATTATGAAGACCATTTTTAACTGTATGATTCAGTATTGTTAAGCATATCTGTGTTGTTGAGCAATATCTATAAACACCTTTCTCATCTTGCAAAGCTCAAAGTCCATACCATTAAAAAGTAATTCTTCTTCTTCTATTTCCATCATTCAGAACCATGTTTCTACTTTCGAATCTATCACCCAGTTTCTTTACAGTATTTGTCCTTTCTTGTATAAGTCTGCACAATAATCCACTGTGCATATAAACTTTGTCTCTTCCTATGTCAGTAGATAGTTGGGTTGCTTCTACCTTTTGACCCTGATGAATAATGATGTAATAAATGCAGCTGTGCACACAATTTTTTAAAGTCTGCTTTCATTCCTATGTTAGTCTGGACTTTTTTCCCCCATTTATGTATTAGGTACAGGGTCTCACTATGCAGCTTGGACTCGTGGTAATCCTCCTGTTTTCAGCCTCCCCAGCCCTGGGATTATAGGCATGTGCTGCCACACCCAGACTCGGTCCCCAGCTCAGCATCCCAAGAGGCGACCCGCATGGCATGCCAGATGGGGGAGTGAACCCCACTCTTTGAGCTTGCCAAACAGGTGACCAGTCCTCTGAGCTACCTCACTGGCCTTTGTACTCTTCTGCAAGCATACTCAGAAGTGTATGCCAAGTCAGGTGGAAATTTTACTTTTGGGTTTTTTTTTTTTTCAGTAATCTCCATGTTGTTTTCCACAATGATGATTCATACTTTATATTCTTAAGAACAGTACAAAAAGTTTTCACCTTCTCTGTATGCTCACCAACATTGGTCATTTCCTATACTTTTAATAGTGCCCATCCTAATGAGTCTGAGGTGACATCCCACCGAGTGTTGTATCCCATTTTCCTTATGAGTAATGATGTTGAGCTTCTTTTCATATGTTTCTTGTCTATTGGCATTCTTGCTTCGGGGGACAGTCTATTAAGGTTTCCTTGACCTGTTTTTCAGTGAAGGTTTTTGTTGTTGAATTGTAGAAGTTCCTTAAAAAATCTCATGCAAAAATACTTATCAGTATATGGTTTGCAAACACTTTCTTCCATGCTGTAGATTAGTTGCCTTTTCGTCTGTTGATTACCTCCTACGTGGTGCAGAGCGATCCAAAGCGTAGCGCAGTCCTGATTGTCTAATTTGCTTTTGTTTCCTCTACTGGGAGTGCCATTCCCAAACACCTATGTCTTATCCACCTTTCTAAAGCTTTCCTCTTTTGTTTTCTTAAATGAGCTTTATAGTCTTAGGCATTACATTTAGTCTTTAATTTTTAATTAATTTTATTTGAATATGCACAATAATTACATCAATCATAGGGAATTTACACCTGTATATAACGTGTCTTGATTCTTCCTTTCTTCCAAGTTAGCATCCTCTCCTCTCAACACTTCTTCCCCTCTCTATTTACAATAGCTTTATTTTCATTTTTGTCTTTTTATTCTAGTTTTCCCTTTCCCCTTCTTTCCCTCCTCCCTTTGCTCCTCTCCTGTCCCCCTTCCTGTATGATGTTCCTGCTTCCCAATATCTATGGTCTATTTTGGTCCTTTTTTATTCTTCCAGTTTCTCACACAAGAAAAGCAATATGATATTTAAACATGTTTGTCTTTTATTTATGTTAATTTCTATAGGTGTTATAAATTAAGAATCCAATTTCATTCTTTTATATGCAGATAACCAGTTCTTCCAACACAATTTATTGAAGAAACTCTGTCTTTCTCCATTATTTGCTCCTGATATCCTTGTTGAAAATGACTTGGTCATATATTCAGAATGTATTTCTGTGTGATCCTTTATTCTCTTCCCCTGGTCTGCCTGTAGCTTCCAAACCTGCAGGGGTGAGACTTGTGACTTTGCTCTCCTTTTGCATTACTCGGGGGTCCCTGAAACCTGCCTTAAGTTTAGAATTGCTTTCTATTTGTGAACCAAAATGGCACTGAGATTTTGAGAGGAGTCATATTGAATCGGTCGATCACTGGCAGTAGTGCAGACATTTCAGCAGCATTGAACCCTCCAATCCACAAGCCTGGTACGTCTGTCCATTTAGCTGCAACTTCTTTGATTTCTTTACAAAAATATTTGGGCTTCTCTGTAAGTCCTTTACCTCTTTGGTTAGGTCTATTGTAAGTTTATATTTTTTATTTTAGGAACAGTCTACAGGGTGTTCAGAGTCTCACTACTAGATCGGACTTGTAGTGATCCGCCTGTTTACAGCCTCCCAAGAGCTGGGATTATAGGCGCGTGCCACCTCCGCCCTCTCAATTGTCATCTCAGCGCTCCCCGGGGGCGGAGCTGGCACTGCAGGCCCGGGGATGGAACCCCCGGTCCTGCATGGGCTTGCAGGTGCTTTAATCGGCTGCGCTATTTGGCCGGCCCTTATTTTTTCTTTTTGTTACTATAATAAATGGGATTTTTTTATATATAGGATGCAAAGTTTTACAATAGCACAGCGCCGAGGAAGAGGACGCATCCATGATGGAGAAGGGCAGTGTGAGAATTTGTTCAAAGAAAAGGAAATTCCATTCTCAGAGTAAAAGCACTCTGCTAGCCAGACAGTAAGTATTTACTACAGCAGCCCTTTCAAGGGTGGTGACTGATGCTGATCATTCTGTTACGCCACAGGGTCATCGGGAAGCAGCTCCAATGTATCACAGATCAGCGGAAAACTTACTGCATTGAATGTACTTGCTCTTAGGTGAGTCCCTTTGTAGTATGCATACCAGTCATCTGAGCAGGTCAATTCTGCTACCTGTGTTACAGAAACGTGTGCTACCTTATGGTTTTGCCTGCTGTGATGAAATTCAATTCTAAATCTGGGACAATTATGTTACCATAGCATCAAGAATGTTTAGCAGTGGTTAGGAAACAGCTGTGTGGTTTTTATGAAATTTAGGATTATATATATATTTTATATATACATATACAACTTGCATATTTGTATATAATAATATTGACTTACTTACACATAATGTCTGTGAAAGACATAACGCATGAAAAGTGTATAATATTGTGGGAAAGCCAGAGCCACACATATATTAAATTTCTTTTTTCTGCAGAGAAGAAAGAATTAAATACCTTTGATGAGAGATGAGACTCCTGGAACAGTCACAAGTTATCAGTGTAGTAAGTCATTTCCATTCCTGTAAAAGAAATGTGGTTTTTTCCAACTTCCTTTAGTCCTATTTTGTAGTGGTGATACAATTCAAACCAGCTTGCATTTGCCTAAAAAGGAAGAGAAAAAGTACTCTGAGGTAAGAAACTGACTTGAATGGTTTCACTGGGGCTCTGGAAAAAAGCAGCTCATCTGACACACAAAAATCATTGCTAAACTGAAGTCTGAGAAACATTCTTGTCCATATCAGAAGTAAATTAAATGCAATATGGATGAAGGGGGAAAATAGGCATTTTAAAATATCTTCTTTATTGTGGACAAATATAGACTGTAAATTGAGAAATGACTAGGAATTATAGGAACACAAGATTGCAATTTTGCATAATGTGTGGGGTGGGTGCAGTTTTTCTCATGTATAGCCAGGATTCATATGCCTCTGCTTTGGAGGGCAAAAAAAGGTAAGACGGCAGAACCCCTGAATTTGTTTCACTTTAATTATGTAATGGGCAACTTAGCTAAGAAATTTCAGGTAGCTGTCCCATCATCTCATCTTAGTTCCATTTTATAGATAAGAAATTGACACATACAGCTGCGCAATAGGGTTTCTCTTTCACAGCTCAAATCCTTCTATGATACCACCTGCTTTGGGAGAGAAAACCTACACTTCCCCAGATTCAGTGGATAATTCCCAAGCAATAAGTGTAATTTAAAGACTGAGTTACGCTAGTCCCTGGGCCACACAGAAATAAGACACAATCTTTCTAGTTGAGTAGATAGCCTTAATATTCTAAGTGACAGCAAACTATACCAAGTATAGCTTTAATGAGAGTATAGACAAAATCTTCCAAAGAAGTATGCTGGAACATATGATTCCCTCACTTATCCTTGTAGTTTGTGCATGACTTTCTTCTCCCATTTCCTTTAAATGATTTAAGGCTGCTTACAATTTGAAGAGTTAGTACATAATTCAGATGCCCTTTTAAAAATGTTATTTTAATATGGACAAATTTTATGCAGTCCTGTACTGTGTGCTGAGGAAGAGATAATAGAGTATAAGATTCCACTCTACTCATTACAAACTGTAAAGGGAATAAGAGATTAAAGTCAGACAGAAGCAAAGTAAAATATTATTTCAATCATTCACCTGCTGCATGACCACAGCCAAGTCACCAGCTCCCCAACTGCACTTCTGTTCCAAAATTTAGAAGGAAACTATGCCAAGGGGCAATCTGTGGTAAGAATCTTCCACCTTCTCCAGGATGTTTGTATCAAAAGTGGTATATTCGGAGGAGACCAAACATCGGATTCAAACTCAGGAGACAGTGTTTACTGGACTCTAGACCAACACAGATAGGGGAAAGAAAACTTTTGAGTTAGCTACAGTCCCATTGTATCAAGTACTCTGTTCTGTCATGCAAATTGGGACAAGGAAGAGTGGGAAACTCCAACTCTCAATCTGTCTCAAAATATACCTGCTGAGAAACTTCCAACGCAATCATCTCCTGTGAGTGTTGAGATAAGAAGGACTATAGATAGAGATAATAATCGACCTTTCTACCAGTGTTACCTGGCAGAGGAAGAGCAAGGTTTTCCTGAGTCAGAAACGTGTGGTTCAAATCCCGAATGAGCTTATTTTGCATCACTCACTACTTCCTTTTTCATCCAGGCCAGTCCTGCTACATACATTCAATTTTTTCACAAGTTGCATGAAATATATAGCAAGAAGCTCAGCGCATATAATTAAGCACTCAGAATAGCAGGTATCGTTTGATCTCTATTCAGGTTGGTTTTATCTTGCTCTAATTACTCCAGGCACTAGAGGGATTCATAAATGGTTTAGATCTTTATAAAAAGTCTTCCGACCTATCTTTTACTTGCAGCCAGTCTTACTGATTTTTCTTTTGCCTTTTCAGTGTGGACATGTGGAGAAGGTCTATACAGCTTAGAAGACTATTTTTTATTATGACTAGATGAATAGATAAATATTCATTTAAAATAATTCTTCCAACTTTCCCCTAAATCTGGAGGAATGATATGTAAAATCTGCATCTTTCTCTGTAACCTCTACATTAGCCTAAAATTTAAGAGAAACCCACATATCTACAACCTGAAGCAAAAGCTCTGCCTGCTGAGACTTCTATTGATAGTCCATTTGGAAAGATGCTAAATATTTTACTACTGAAAGATTTGCAAAAACTATTATTTTCCATGTTTCTAGAAATACATAGCTTCTAAATGTGTCACTTTCTTGGGTAGCACTCAGTATGTGACATCTGATGCCAGATTACCCAGATTTAAAGTATCTGAAGATCCTGATGTTAACACTGAAGAGTGCTAAGAAAGGTAATTTTTATTTTCTCTGGAAGTGTATCATTGTTTTCATTTATTAAATCTGAACAGCAGAAAAAACATTTAAAAAATGAGTGGACTTCTTCCAGATTCTAAAATATATGTATATATCACCTGTATGAAAATTTTTTTTACAAGAATGGAGTAGCTATAGAATTCATTCAAAAGAAAAAACCACCATGCCAACATAAATGAACAAATGATATCCTTTGTATTTTAATGCTCAAAAGATTTTTACCTCATGAGCAAAGAGGCTTTTATTTATAGTTATTTATTTTTATTTTTTATTTTTATTTACTTGACAAATATAGGCAAATAACGGTCAGAACACTAGAAATGAGTCAGACTGACTACAGAAGGAGTAGAAGGTGGGGTGAGGGAGAAACATGACTCAGAATTTTGCCATAACATGGTTGCAGACCATAAAGAATGACACCAGAAATAACATCTAATTCCTATTTCAGGGTTGCTAAACTTTATAGCATTTTTCATCTATGAATCTAGGTTATATTCCTGAGATGGAAAAAGTGTTTCAACAATTCAGCTAGATAAACTAATGGACATGAAGCATTTCCATCTCTTGTTTCAGAAGCCACATCCATTGCAACAAGATAAAATAAGCCTTTTAGTCTTCAGCATGTGGAAAGCCTAGTCTTTTAAAATAAAGCCACGGGCAAGGGAGATGGGTCAGTAGAATAAGCACCTCCCTGGCAAACACAAGGGCCTGAGTTCAACCCCAAGTTCCGCAAAAAACAAATCAAAAAATCAAAGTAAAGCCATAAATTAAACTGCTGTCTTCCTTCCAGTGAACATGTCTGACACCTCTGTCAAAGGTAAATTGGCTAAATATGTTTGTAGTTGTACCTGCATCTTCTAATCTGTTCCACTGATCTGCAGATTTTTTTTCCAGTACGATGATTTTATCCTGGAAGCTTCGTAGCATAGTTTTACATCAAGGGTTGTGATGCCCCCCCTTACTTGCATTTGTTGTCTAGGATTAACTTTGCTATTCTAGGTCTCTTCTGCTCCAAATGAATTTTAGGAAAGTTTTCTCTACATTTATGCGGTATGCTAAGGGTATTTTAATTGGGATTGCACTAAATCTGTGTAACAGTTTGGGGGACATGGCCATTTTCACAGTGTTGGTTCTTCCTATCCATGAGCAAAGGGTACCATTTTAATTTCTGATATCCTCATCAATCTCCTTTTCCAGAGTACTATAATTTTCAATGTATAGGTCTTTACTTCCTTTGTTAGACTGATTACTAAGCATTTCTTTTTTTTTCTTCCTGTTTTTGGATGCTGTTGTGAAGGGTGTGATTATTCTATTTCCTTTCTGTGAGTTTGTTGTTTGTGTACAGAAATGTTATTGATTTTTGAGTGCTAACTTTGTTTTCATTCCAGAAGTCCTTAGGTGGAGTTTTTGGGGTCTTCTATGTAGAATATCAAGTCATCTGTAAATAATGATAGATTCACTTCTTCCTTTCCTATTCTTACTTTAATTCCTCTCTCTTATCTAATTGTTCCAGTCAATATTTCCAGAAATATATTGAATAGGAGTTTTGATAGTAGCCATCCTTGTCTTGTTCTTGATTTTAGAGTGAAAACTTAAAGTTTTCCTCCATTTAGTATGATGTTAGCTGTTGGCTTGTCTAAGATGGCTTTTATCACAGTAAGGTAAAGACAATCTATTCTACTTTCTGTAGGATTTTTATCACGAATGTGTGCTAGACTTGGTCAAAAGCTTTTTCTGCATCTATGTTTAGTTTTGTCTTTGGCTCTGTTGATATGGTATATTACATTTATTGATTTGTGTATGTTTAAACAACCCTGCATCCCTGGGTAGACTCCCACTTGTTCATGGTGTATAATTTTCTTGACAACACACTGTATTCTGCTTGCTAGTGTTTCATTGAGGATTTCTGTATGTATGTGCATTTTGGAGGTTGGTCTATAGTTCTCTTTTTTGGTAGAGTCTTTCTCTGGCAGGGTTAACACTTGCCTCCTGGAATGAGATAGAGAGTCTTGCTTACATTTAGTTACATTAGAGTATAAAAAGTATTGGCATTAAATCCTCTTTAAATTTCTTTTAGAATACAGCAGTGAATCCACTGGGACAGGAACTTTTCTTTGTTGGTAAGATTTTAATTATGTTTTCAACTTTATTAACAGGTATTAGGTTATTCAGAATTTTTATATCCTCTTGATACAGATTGAAGACTAAAATTAGACCCATGTCTATCAGAATGTACCAAAGTAAAGTCAAGAGGGATCAAAGATGTAAACATTAAACAGAAACACTAAATCTACTGGAAGAGAAAGTAGGTAGAAAAACCAAACTGCATAGGAAGTACTTCAAAGAATCCACAGCTGGGATTTCATCTAGTTACAAAGTTTTTGTACATCAAAATAAAACAGTAACAGAGTGATGCGAAAAATTTTGACCAATTTTCCCTAAAGGACTTACATATAAAATATAAAGAACTGCACAAAAAGTTTCCCTAAATTCAAAGACTCAATCAATAAAAGCATCTGAGATGAATATACACTTCTCAGATGAATAAATACAAATGGAAAATAAATATATTTTTAAAAGTTCAACACATTGGTCATTCAAGAAATGCAAATTAAAATAACATTTAAATTCCATCTCATTACAGAAAGAATGGCTATTATCAAGAAATCCATCAATAACAAATATTGGTCTAATTGTGGGAAACAGAAACTTCTTTCCAGTTTTGGCAGGTGGGTAGATTGGAACAATCACTGTAGAAAGCAGTATGGAAATTCCTCAAAAGCTGGGACTGGAGGTCACGTTTGAACCACCTACTCACCTTACGGTTCTTTTCTTTTCTTACGTTGGGTACAGGGTCTCCCCATACAACCTGGACACGTAGAGATCCTCGTTTTCAGCCTCCCCAGAGCTGCTGCTACCGGCTGATACCACCAGGCTTAGTCTTGATGGTCGGCTCAGCATGCCTGGGGGTGGGCTGCTATGGCATCTGGTGCTGGGGATTGAACCCTGGTCTCTAAGCTTGCCTAAGTAGGTGCTTAATTAGCTGAGCTATCTCTCCAGCCCTTGGGCATTTTCCTAGAAGAATTAAAAACATCATACTAAAGTGGAATCGATGCACCCATGTTTATAGTAGCACAGTTTGTGACAACTAAATCTTAGAAACAACCCAAATGTCAATTAAACAAGGTATAAATAAAAATAAGTCGTATTTTTAGTACAGTGGAGTACTACTCAGCTCTAAAGAACAATAAATTCAAGGTTCTTATAAGTAAACAGATGCAGCTAGAGAGCATACTCATAAGTGACATAAATCAGATTCACATGTGTAAACACTATCTTGTCTCCTTAATGTAAGAAACTGTAAGAGTAAATAACATCCAAAGTGTGCATAGGTATATTGAAATGGAAAGCTACTGTTCAAAGGAAAGAAAAAACTGGAACAGGTCACATGAGAAAAGGAATGAAAAGGAAAATATATATATATGTATGTATACAAGACAGCTGAGATAATCACACTACTAATTTCTGTTTGTTCATTGTAAAGAACAGTTAGAGTTTGTACTGTTTGATCAATTTTTCATGCTTATATCTTCTAATCTGAGCAAGTACTTTGGAAACACCAACGTACAATACCATAATCATTGTTAATTTCCTATTATCTTGTGAAATTCTGTATCATTGCTTTTATTGACCTATTTCCTCTTTAAAATAACAAAAATAGAGAGAATAGACCCTTCACATTCAGGTGAAAGTCCACATGAATCAACAGGACGCACTTGGTCTCCGTCCCGCTTCACGCCCTAAATGCAGCACCCTGGTCTCAGCTACACGGCTTTTCCATGACCTGTCATTCACATCACAGGAGAATCATTTTCCTCCCTCCTTCTCCCTCACCCTCATGTATTTGTATCACCTTTGACCTCACATCTCTCTGCTCCTCAGTCACTTTCTCCAAATCTCAGTGTGTGATAGTAGTGTCGCGCTTGGAGTGCCTGTCATTCTGATCTTCTAAATACATACTGCTTGTCATGACATACCAATTACTGCCATACTGTCTCTCAAGTAAATGTTTGTTTAAAAAAAGTAACAATGAAAAGAAGAGACAAGAAAAAATGTCACAATACTGTCCTGCTACAATACTATATATAGGTTTCTAAATTTCTGTGTAAAAATATGCAACTGTTTACTCATATTTTTAAAATACTTTCTATTCTTTTAATTTTTTTCTTCATATCCTATAGGAGCTAAAAGTTTAACATATCAATACTTGATGGAAAATACCAGGGCTGGGGAGATGGCTCAGTGGAATAAGCACTTGCCTGGCAAGCGCAAGGGCTTGAGTTCAATCCCTGGTTCCACAAAAAATAAAAAAAAAAAAGAAAATACCTATTCCATGTTATGCCTAAGATGTTTGACATTCAGACAGATAGTGCGGTTAAACCCAACTGCATATGTTGTAAGGTAATAATAAGCTTCTCTTCTGGAGAATTAACAACCTAAGTTTGCAGATCAAAAATTAGAAAAAAAAAAGGAGGGCTGCAAGGACAGCCAACATTTTGGCCCTAGCCTTTTAAGGTCAGTGAGGACTCAGGACATAGGAGATCTTGTACTGTAACATCATGTAACTCAGTGTGTCCTAAATTTTCTGATCAAGGAGATTATGGGGCCAAAGAGGAAAGTGATCAATTATGTAGAGTGTGCCTAAAGAGAGTCACCTGGAGAGAAAACATTCTCTCAGGCTTTCACAGAGAGCAAATTGTCAAGCAATGGCCGTGACTCATCCACATGGCTGACCCTGACAAAGGATCTACAAACTGCGGTACACGGTTTCAGTATAAATCCTGAGGAGATTTGCCTGACCTTATCAGACACAAAAGTTACATTGCTTGTTATATAGGTCTTGCTTTATCTTGGTCCTAACCATCCAGCAGAAAGGTAAACAAACAAACAAACAAAAATAACCCCTAGGTATAAGGAGTGAAGCCGTGGTGCTATACTTGGCTGTAAAGGATTGAGTTCAACAACTTCTGACATTGCAGTCTTACAGAAATCCCACTGCTATTATGGACTACTGGACTATATTGGAATATTTTGCTGAATTCACACACCTACAGTATTTAAATGACAATGGAATACCCTTCTTTGAAAAACTAAACAAAAAAGGGGATACAAATGAATGACTGTTTTGTATCTGTATATACAAAAATACTTAGGATAGATATACAGCTACTTTCTCTCAATTCAGTGAGAAGAAAGAATTATACTAATAGTGTTTGTAGACAGGATATCATGTCAGCATCTTGTACTATGAAGAACCACTAAGAAGATAACAATGTACAATATATTAATTATTGAAACTGTGCTAATTGGTTTTGAATCTGTCTCATTGCTATTTGTTTCTGAATAAAATTATTTTAAAAATGTCTGAAAGTGTAAGTGTCAGTTGCAATTTCACATGTGTTCCTCTCTTCTGAACTCCACAACAGGAGGACCACACTAGTCTTTTTTTGTCATTTGTTCAAAGCACTGAGTTTAAGAACTGCCACATATTAGGTACTTAAGTAGTTGCTGAAGGACTAAATCAGTAAATAAAATTGTTTATGGTTTCTAGAATTGTAAATAAGCATTTGTCCAAATCTTGTTCCCATTTTACAGATCCCCAATTTTTAAGTGGGAAGCATAATTCATGTTACTGTACTCTCCCAGGAGAGGGTGCCGCAGGCAAGCATGCCCAGGATGTGGTCACAAGGCACAGTAGGAGCTCTTGGTACAGTGAGGACCAGGAGGCTCCACAGATCCATGCATAATCTCTGCTGATGCCTCTTATCACTATTTTAGAGATTTATAGTTCCTAGTTAGATATTGTGGTTTGCGGAGGCCTTTGCTTCATGTGAACATTCTCAGTAGCAGAGCCACTGTCATCAATATTGGGACAGGAGTTCTAGCAACTAGAATTTGCTAATACTAGACCTCCATATCCAAAGAAAAAATATTGTAGCCTTCGACATGGAAATGGGCTGCCTAGGGAAACAATAATGTGTACATTAGTGAGGATATTTAAGTCAAACTGATGTCTGCTTATGCAGAATACTTTAGAGGATTTATTGCATTGGGTGGAAAGATGCAAGTGGTGGCTTCCAGGATTCCTTTGGTTATAAGATTCCATGAGCTTCTGGAGGCCTTTCTTAGAAACCGGAGAGGAATGCTTTTCACATGCAAATGAAAATCATAAAAGACAAGGCTATGTTTGGTGCAAATCTTGAAAACTTCATCTACTGGCTGAATAATTTGAGCAAAGGCTTTCTCTTCAGCCCACTCTCATTTCCTAATAATGGCTCTAATAGGGATCGTAGAATAATCCTTGTAAGATTTTTGCATAATCAAAGCAAAGAGAAGCTGTTAACTTTTATACAAGCTATTTAAAAATATGCACATATTGTTATTGATATTATATTCAAGGAAAACTCTTCATAACTTAATTGTTCTATAGGTTCCTTGGGTTTGCAGGAAAGCTCTTTACAAGTTGTATCAGGCATGGATACCACTATTCTTTCTACCTCAGTGCCCTAAGGGAAGAGATATGATAATCATCAAGGCCATTTCAGTTTTCCTGTGAGTTCAGTTGTGACTCTTTCTCGGGTCACAAGAGCATAGCTTCTTCATTCCAACCCCTCACAATGGAAAGAAAAGTGTAAGTCATGAAATTAGCTGCATAGTTTTCCTTAGGCTCCCTTATAATGAAAACAAATTATTTAAAAACAACATCAAGGCTGGTGAGATGGCTCAGTGGTCTAAAGCACCTACTTAGAACAAGCTTAGTAAAGCACAGGGACCACGGTTCAATCCCCCAGCACCACAGGCCAGTCAGCCCTGCCCCCTGGTGGGCTGAACTGGCCACACACACAAAATAAATGAATAAA
>NW_004524639.1:257203-258820 GCF_000260255.1 Octodon degus
GGTAGCAATCCTATTCTCAGACAGTCTCAACTTCAAACCAACAATGATCAAGCGAAATAAAGAAGGCCACTATATACTGGTTATGGGAAAAATTCATGAGGAAGAGGTAACACTCATAAATATGTATGCACCAAACACGGGAGCACCCAACTATATAAAGGAAATCTTAATGGGCATGAAAAGTCTAATATCCAATACCACAATCTTAACAGGAGACCTTAACACACCCTTATCTCCAAAAGATAGGTCAACCAGACAAAAATTAGCAAAGAAATAAGAGAACTGAACCAGAGCTTAAAACAAATGGACTTGGTGGACATATACAGAGTGTTCCACACAAACACAGCTGAATACACATTTTTCTCAGCTGCAAATGAGTCATTTTCTAAAATCGACCACATATTGGTCCATTGGTCATGCTTAAGTATATGCAAGAAAACAGAAATTATCCCATGCATATTATCTGAGCACAGTGCAATGAAACTGGAAATAAATGAAACAAGAAAAAAATCCCTAAATACATGGAAATTAAATGACACCCTACTCAGCAACTAATTGGTCACAGACGAAATTAAAGAAGAAATTCAACAACATATACAATTCAATGAAAATTCAAACACAATTTATCATAATTTATGGGATACGATGAATGCTGTTCAGAGAGGGAAATTCATAGCTGTGAACTCACACATTAGGAAAACAGAGCGGGAACAAATAAATACCATAATGCTGCACCTTCAACAACTAGAAAAGGAAGAGCAAAGCAAACCCAGAGCCCAAAGACAGGAAGAATTCATAAAGATTAGAGCAGAAATTAATTCAATTGAGATAAAGAAAACAATTCAAAGAATTAACAAAGCAAAAAGCTGGTACTTTGAAAGATTAAATAAAATCGATAAGCCCCTAGCTACCTCATCAAAAAGAGGAAAGAAGAATCTCAAATACAAGCAATAAGGAATGAAAAGAGTGTAATTACCACAGACCCAGTGGAAATTCATAAGATTATCAATAGCTACTTCAAGAATCATTACTCTCACAGACTAGAAGACACAGAAGGAATGGACAGATTCCTAGAAAGGTAGAAATTACCACAACTGAATTGAGAAGATATAACCACTCTCAATAGCCGTATAACAGAGAAGAAGTACTAGAGGTAATAAAAAAACTTACCACCAAAGAAAAGTCCAGGTCTGGATGGATTTACACCTGAATTCTCCAAGAAATTTACAGAAGGTGTAGTCCCTATACTCCTCAAACACTTCAATGAAATTGAAAAGGAAGCAATCCTCCTAAAATCATTCCTGGAGGCAAGTATTATATTGATACCAAAACCAGGGAAATATGCAACTACAAGAGAACTACAGGCCAGTCTCCCTCATGAACATAGATGCCAAAATCCTAGCAAATAGAATACAGCAAATCATCAAGATCATACATCATGACCAGGTAGGATTCATCCCAGGGATGCAAGGATGGTTCAATATTCAAAAATCTATAAATGTAATACACTATATCAATAGAGCGAAAACTAAAAACCACATGATTATCTCCATTGATGCAGAAAAGGCTTTTGACAAAGTCCAACACTCATTCATGTTCAAAGTCCTACAGAAAATT
>NW_004524639.1:258920-271448 GCF_000260255.1 Octodon degus
CTCTCTTTTTGCTCTTTCCTTTTCTCTCCACCACCTCACTTCACCATTCACTCATCCATCTATTCTTCTAGTACTTTAGCTCCTCCTCTGAAGCAGACCCTGAACTACATGTTAATGGTATGCAAAGCAAAACAGATGCTGTCCTTGTACTATCCATCTTATATCCTGTGCAGAAAGATAAAATAATAATAATAATAGTAATGACAACCAAAGTCTTAAGAGTATAACTGGGAGGTGATAAAGATGTGAAGGAGATTTATACAGGAATCAGCACTGGGTAATAGAATGATGATCTGGTCTGGCAGCATAAAAATAGCTGATCTGTAGATAGGAAAATTGAGTGTAGAGCTGAAAGGAAAACTACATTATGTGGTACTCTACAACTATGCAAAATCCCATGCGATAGGTGACCTCATTCTCATCCAACACTCACAGTGTGGGAATTGACATAGAGAAGGAGGAATTCTGAGAGTCCTTCCTGTCCTTGTACCAGTCTTGGAAGTTATAATTGTAATCCCATGAGTGTTATTGGAATTCTGTTAAGTTAATTCCAATCTACTATTTCCAGTGCAACCCATGACAAGAATGAAGACACTAAAGTTTATTTATAGTTATGGGGAGTCAAGAGGTCCTAAGTCCAGTCATGGTGGTGGCTCTCCAGAGCAAAGACCTTGATGGAGGACCAAACCCAAGTTTTATTCAGTCATGAAGGAGGAGTAGCTTGAGGATGAGTGACAGAGAATGGCAGGAAGTAGGTGAGCTGTGAGCTGGGCTAGGAAGGAGGCCTGCATTTACTTCTACAATATTCAGAGAGAAGGATACGCAGAGAGTAATCTGCATCACACAATCGATATAGCATCTAATGCTTTAGGGTCTGTGCTTCCGCTCTCATGTGTCATCTTTCAAGCCCCAGGAAGTCATAGTCTCCATCTTGAGGTCACAGCATGGAGCACCAGCTCTTTGTCCTGTCTTAACCCAGCTCACATTAAAGAGCAGCAGGTGGGGGTTTCTGGGGCAACACACCTGCCTTCTCTGTACAAAGACTACCACCAGCACCTCAAGGAGACCAATGTGCATTGCTTAAAGCCAAACGAAGGACAAGAGAAAGTCCTAGCCAGCTCTGTGCATAGCAACACGTGGAATGAGGTCAGGTACAGCCGAAAAGGAGACAACTGCTTTTGTTTCAGGAAGAGTCACCCAGGGGGATGCTCTACATTTCAAGACCACGCGTCCGACTGGAAAAGAGAAGTGTCAGGACATTTTTGGTCTTGGTGAGGCCATAATGCATAAAATACACAAGCTTGTTCAGAAAAAACTACAAACACATAACATTTAAGCAAGTGTTTGAAGATAAAATTGTTCCCTTCCTGAATGTTTACCTCAACCAGCTGATAACCTCACTCCAAATGCTCCCTTCCGTCTGACTTATTAGCTAGAGTGCCCTGTTCCCAATTTTAACCTTAATCATTCCTATGTCCTCTATTAGACACACACATCCGCACACACACACATACACAGAGGCACACACACACACACGCGCACACACAGAGAGAGAGCATACACACACGCACGCACACAGGAAGAAAGATCTCGGTGCTTTCTCGTTATCATCCTCTCATCTTTTCTCATGCATGATTTACTCCTTTTCCCCTATGTCTTCTCTTTATTGACTCTCCCTCGAGGTCTTTCTGCTATGTGCTTTGGAAGTTTCATTCCATGTGTAGCTCACTCTTCTGCATCATCCAGCTTTTTGCAGAGTTTTTCTCCTCATCCAACATCAGCTAAATCATAGTTTCTTTTAGTTCTATTCCTGACTGCATGTTACCACCAACAGAAGTGCTTCTCATTGAGGATATTTAGCCCTCCCCATCAGAAGCGGGCTGACCTCATCCCTTCCTACAGACACACGAGCACCAAGTTTCCCAAGTACCGCATGTGCGGAGAACAGCAGCACATGGCTCCAGAGCAAGGATTTCGCTTTTCTATCTTTCTTCCTGGTTCTTTTCAAGGCATGTGGATAATATGTTCTCCATAAATATGGAATTAAATAAACATGCCAAACCTTTTTTATTCATTAACTCCACGGAGTCATGGCCCTCATTTCTTTTTCTATAACTGTTTTGGAGAATGTGGAACTCAACATTCCTGCAGAGAGTATGAAGTCATTTCTCTGAGGATTTATTTCATGCTATTGATAATGCTACACACACCTGCCTGGATAGCACGTGAAGTGTGTTTCCCGGGCTGATAAACAGCCACATCCTGATCCCAACAGTATAACCAATATTGTGACCTTGAGTGAAATTGATGAACAGGACAGATGAAGTCAGAGGGTCTAAGAAAGGAAGAAATTCCACATATTTGACTTAAATGGTAAATCATTTTATGACAGTATAATCAGTGGAGCTGTACTTTTTGGTGAATCTTAGGTCATTTTATTAAAAAATTTGAGTAGCACTGATAATTGCAATTAGTCAGGAAAATCCTTCAACTCAGTGTCCAATTCAAATCATCACATTACCACTTGACATGGTCAATATAGCATGAAAAGTCAATCCCAACATAAATTTCTTCCAGTTTTATAGTTGTTTATCGCAGAATGACTAGACTGTCCCCAGCTGCCATCACTATGAAAGAAATAGGAATCCTTCCCCACCCAGAAGCACTTCAAAAATCAAACAAATGAAGCTTCAAGAAGAGAACAAATTATTCCCTTTCTGAAGACAATCTCTTGCTACGTAGTCCCGTTCGGCCTTGAACCTCGTGTAAAGCCCCGAGTGGCGCCAACATTTCAGCATTTCTCGTGCCTCAGTCGCCCGCATACCGACGGCACAGGTGTGCAGCACCATGACCGACCGTGTTACCTGCGTGCTAGATCACAGCGTTGGTCCTTAAGAAGCCACACTTCTAGGCTATTTGGTTAAAGAGAGTTTGGATGGAGCAAATGTAATACTTATCAGTGCTACAGATTGTTCAACAAGGCACTTAATGTTTCTGAGATTTTTACTTCCACTCTTAAAATGAAGATAGAAATACAGGCAGCTGCGCTAGCAGCTAATCCACATGTCTGTAGTTCCTGGTACTTAGGAGGCTGAGGCAGGAAGCCCACACATGTGTGGCCAATTTGAGAAGATGAGCAAGATTCTGTCTCAAAGTTTAAAATGTGCTGAGGATTTACCTCGGTAGTAGTCATGATTGCTTAGCACATGTAAAACCCTAATTTCTTCCAGGACTAAAAGAGAAAGAGGGAAAGGAAGATAGAAAGAAAGGAAGAAAGGAAGAAAGAAAAAGAAAGGAAGGAAGGAGAAAGTAAATAACCACTGTCTTGTACCTACAAGGTTCATAATGTTTATGAAACACAATGAAACTTTTGACATGTGATAAGCACTCACTCAGTGGGGATTGTTAGGAATTCAAAAGTTGAAGATGATAGGAAATAGTGATATAGATCTTTTGGGGCAGAGAAGGAGACCAGGAGATGGAGGAAGGGGAAAGGGGGGCCAGGAGAGGGGTGGCAAAAGAATTAAGATGTGTCATTACACATACCAACACTCTGTGAGGAATGTGTACATTATGCCCTGTAAGCACATTGGTAAAAATGGAAATTGGAGAAACTAAGTTATAGAAAACAAAAAAGGATCTAAGTAGTGTAAATAGTTTCACAGTCAGGAGTCTGCCTGTCACTCCTGAGCTACACAGCTCCTACAGACACATAGTATTCTGAACTTTTATTTGTACACACTTCTAAACTTTTTCTTCTGAGCTGCCACCATCCTAGGAAATCTTTAGAAATCTAAGTAAGTGGCACAAATTTGCAAGTATTTGGTTTCTGGTGAACAGAAATGCATTTTGTAAAATAAACCTCAGCTTTGGGGCTGAGGAGAAATTTTCTGAGGGAGAGCTTCTGCTTGGCACATAGCAGCTCAGAGGCACGCCTCACACACACGAGGGTATGAGGGCCGCGTGCTTGACCACAAATGTGATTGGATTTACAGATTAACAAAATAAGAGAGATCAAAGTCCTGATATTAAGCAGATGGAAAAGCCTAAAGCTTTCTCTTGTAGGAGAAATTGCTCTTTGCCCCTAATCTTTCTAATCTTGACCTCGCAGACGGGGTTTCACATTTAAGACAGTATCATCAAGATGCAAGATCAAATCGAAGGCCAAATCCCAGTTTCTCTTAGCGTGGGTGAACACACATTCAGTGAATAAACTGAAAGTGGTAGCTATGGAAATTCCAGGCATTACACAGAATGTCTAATTCCATTAATTGATGTTTAGCAGAACACAGTGGGTTTTGTGAAAACTGACTCAAACAGGCTCATGTATTTATTCTCAATTAATCAAGGTTTCTCTTATTCCCAAATGGTCAAAATTTTGTGGCTTTCATATAGCAATTTGCATGGTGAATTGTTTATTTATTTATTTATTTATTTATGTATTTGGTGCAGGGTCTCACTATACAGCTCAGACTCACAGTGGTCCTCCTGTTTTCAGCCTCCCCAGTGCCAGGATTACAGGCATGTGCCACCATGTCTGGACTTGGTCACTGGCTCAGGGTGCCCTGGGTAGGACCCATGAGGCATGTGGTTCTGGGGATATTTTTAGACTCAAAAGTAAGTTTGCAGTTTGTGCCAAGGTACAGCCCAGATTCCTTTTGCAGCTATAGAAGAATGCTTTGGAAATCTGAAATTGACAATACATAGGCAAAAAATGAGGTTCTGACCTTACTGATTTGTATTATTCAGGAACAACATTGCCCTGATGGAGGTGATGAGCTTTTTCTTATCCTGAATATTAAGGAGACTGGAACATTTTGAAATGTTTGTTTATTAGCAAATTGCCCATGTATGGGCTGCTATCTTGGGACAATGTGGAACACATCAGAAATGCTCACAAGTGAATCTGTAATAGAAAGCATTTAATCTTAGCAAAACAGGAGCTTCTTTACTGTATCCCGATTCCCTAAGGTTAAGACAATGCCGTCACTGATATATGCACTACCATGTGTCCCCTTGCTTCCACCATTAGTCTACTTAAGAATTATTTATGGTGTCTCTAGTTCCCTGAAATGAAACATTTTCTTCTTTATTTTTAGGTCTTTGTTTATGCAACACCACATTAGGAAAATGCTGTGTTTTGTTTCTCTCTTTGTTTTAGCTGCTATTAGCACTTACCAGTTAAAACCCAGGTAGTTTCCCTGGGCTGCAGTGCAGAATTCCCAACAGCTCATTGGCACGTCCTTCCTGTGTGCTCCTCAGCATCACAGGCCACTGTTCACAGTTGGCAGGAATTAATTTCTTTCCTTATCTAGGCAGTACATCCATTCCCCTCTCTTTCAAGTGAGTTAAGTGACCCAGAATTCTCTCCCCTCTTACCCTGCAATCTTGAAGTATAATTGACACACATTATGGGTTATACAATATATATGTTTAAAGATATGCTTTGATATATTTTCACAAATGCATCCTCAGCAAAGGTGTCATCACAATTAAAATAATCTATGTGGACATAAAATGTTAGAACTTCCATGTTAGTTGGCAGAAGAGAATTCCTGTAACTCCTCGATGGAGCAGCAGTAAGAGTTAGGAAGGAGAAAGTGGGCCTTGTGGAGGGGGAGATGCGATCGCTCCAGAAGCTGGGAAAAACTCGACCGACATAGCTCGAGCTGCAAATTCACTTCTGGTGGAAACTCTGCCGTTCTGTTGGCTTGTGTCACAAGTGGAATGCTTCTCTTAGATTTATTTTAGTTGTCTGAGTATTGTATGATTTTCTATTAATAAATCAACTTTATACAATAAAAAAAGGAAAAGAAAAACTCAACTGAAAGACTAAACAGCATGAAACAGATAAAGGCAGCCCAGAGGACAGCAGTCCACAGTGGCAGCCCCAGCGCCACCGGGAGAACCCGGCTCACAGCCCAACATAGGGCTGGAGATGGGCTGGAGAGCTGACCAACAGCTCTAGTCCTTGGAGAAAACCACCGTGATTTCAAGCTCTGAATATGGTGGAGGGATTTAATTTGAAAGTACTTCTTCCTGTATGGCAGGCTAGCTTTAGAGAAAACGTCACGGCAGCTCTCAACACATCACAGTGTTCCTACCAGGAGCCATGTCCACAAGGGATTTACTATTTGACACTAAACTACTCTGAGGACCAGAAGTCATAGAAAAATCACACATTGGTACCTCTGGGAACACACTGACAGAGTGACATCTGCAAAATACCATCAAGAAGAGGGGGCAAATTAGTTACAGACCCTCTGAGAAGGTTAAGCAGAGAAGGTCTTGGACAGTCGAAGGCAGGAAGGTCAGCAGCACTGTCCTGCGTGGTGAGGAGCAAAACAAACCGTGTTTGGTTTTCTAAGGGGTCTGGGTTGGAAAGAATTAGGGTGTAGATCATCGGATTGCTTGAGTCCCTTAACTACCCCTCCTGGCCCAAGCACAGTAGTCTCTCTTTCCCTAGATCTCTCATATGTTTAAGGATATTCTCAGGCTTTGGTATGTGCTGCAGTCCCAGGTAAATAGCAAAGGATCTCTGGAATAGCAGGGCACCTAAGTAACCAACAGCCCTCCCAGTCAGGTGAAATAAGCAGCAACTCCACGTGCACAGAGAGCCAGGAATGAAAAGGCCCTGGAGGGGACATGGCCCTGAGGTGCTCAACAGAGCACAGGACAGCCCTACCCAGTGGGAAAGGCCTGGTCGGCTCCGCAGGCATGCAGCACCAGCCAGCTCACTGGTGAGGATCCCTCCTGCACGCCTGATACGTTCCAGTACCACAAGCTGGGGAGAAAACTTTTCTGGTCCAAGCCCTCCTTGGAAGAATTGGGTTTTTTTTTCTTTTTCTTTTTTTTGCCTCCTTCCTTCCTTCCTTCCTTCCTTCCTTCCTTCCTTCCTTCCTTCCTTCCTTCCTTTTTTCTCTCTTTCTTTCCTTCCTTCTTTTCTTTCTTCTTTCTCTTCCTCTTGCTTCCCCTCCTTTATCTTCCTCTTCTACTTCAGGATGCTTTGTTACTTTCTCTTATTTTTATCTAATTCTATTTACTTATTTTAAAATTCTTTAGTTGGATGTTTATCTCTTGCGTTTAAATCATTTTTATTATATGTTTGGATGCATAATTAACATTCAGTTTGGAGAATTGGTGCACACACCTACTGTTTTTTGGTCATTTTAGAACCCCAGCCCCACCCTCTCTGCCCGTCCTTAGATTCTCTTCTTAGCACTACAATACCTACCTTCTTGTTTCCTCCTATTCCTCTTTTATTTTTTAATAACATTTTTTATTTCTCATACTAGAAAAACAATGAAATATTTAACCTTGTGTTGCTGAACTATTTCACATAAAACACGGCTAAGTGTTACTCCGCTGGGTACATACTCCACATTTTCTTTATATATTTATCTGTTAACGGGCATGTAGGCCACTTCCCCAATTTTCCTACTGTGAATTGGGCTGCCATTACCGTGGACATGAATGTATTGCTCCATTGTGTGGCTTTTAGCTCATTCACAAAGGTACCAGGAAGATGTATAGCTGGGTCAGATGAAATTTATTCTCTTAGAATTTTGATGAACACTCATAGTGGTTGTATTAGCTCACATTGCCAACTACAGACAAGTGTTTGCCTCACAACCATGTTGGCGGTTATAGTTCTCACAGTCCCTAGTGAGCCATTAGTACTGGACTAAGTTAGAAACTTCACGTTGTTTGGCTTTACGTTTTTGTGAGGGTGAAAAACATTGAAGACTTTTCGTATTATTGGTGATTTATAGTTGTTTTTCTGAGACATGTTCTTTGTTTTGCTTGTCCATTTTTGACTGTGTATTTTATCTTGGGAAAGTATAGTTTTTATTCTCCACATAGTCTAGGTATCAGTCCTCTATCCAAGAAGCAGGTGGATACCATTCCTCATTTTATAGTTGTCTCTTTGCTTCTTGTGCACCTTACCTTAGATGTGAGAGCCATCCACCCTGAGGGCAGGTAACCTGGATGCACTATAAGGGACAGAGAGAGGGTGGCTGTTGTCACTTGCTGCTGCTGCTGCTCCCATTACTGCTGTATGCCTTCTGCTACCTCCTGCTTGGTATGTGATGCTCCTCCGCCATCCCTTCTTCTTTTAACTTTAGGCGTTGGGTGTTTTGTCTTAGCAGTGAAAAAAGTAACTAAGACACTTAATATGGGAGAAAAATGGCCAATATGACCTGAAATAGTTACAATTCCTCCATAAGTAAACACATAGACAGAAAAATAAAAGGACAGAACCCCCAATAAACAGAGTGCAACAGTAAACAGGGTTGTCTATCGTATGTTCAGACAAAGTGGATTTCAAGAAAACATTGATCAGAAGAGACACAGAAGGTCACTGTACTTTGGTAAAGAGAAAAAATTAATAGCAAGAGATAACATATATAAATGCATATTCAGGAAATTTTGATGACCTAGTATAAAATGAAAACTACTGAAGATAAAAGGACAAATAAATACCAATGAAATTATGGTGAGAGAAAGAAAGACTTCAAAACCTCACTCTTCCAATCAGACCAAAACTTAATTTTTAAAAATCAGAGTTGAACCAACCATAAAAATGGACTTAAAGCACACAGCACGTGAATCTTTCTCTAAAACAGATTCTACCTTCAATAACAAAGCATGTGGAAGTAAATACAAAATAGTTTAAATAATCTCTTGTATATTATTGGATCATAGTGGAGTAAAACTAGAAAACAACAGTGAATGAAACTTTAGAAACTATGGAAGTGCATGCAAAAATTAATTACTACACTTTTGAGTAATCAGTGATTAATTAATTAAAACATTTGGTCACAGATGATGAAGCTAAAAAGTGCTGAAAAGGGAAGAAGCTAAAAAGTGACCATGATTGCACAATGTATCAAAGCCCGTGGGGCACAATGAAAGGACCTTATGAGAGACGCATATAGCTATAAATGAAGACATTAGAGAAACAGCAGTTCCAACTAACTAACCCGAAGACACATCTCACATTTCTAAAAAACAATAGCAATCCAAATTCAAAACTCTAAGGCAAGAAATATTAGGGCAGAAATCAATGAAATTAAGATAGTAAAACTATATAAATATCAATGAATCAAAGTTAGTTCTTTGAAAGAATAACTAAGGTTGAAAAACCCTTAGGCAAATTTATCAATTAGGAAAAGAAATGACACTTATGAATGCAATAAGAAATGAAAAAGGTGAAGTTACATGGACCCCACTGAAATGCAGATGTTTATAAGAAACTATTTCAAAAACTTATGTTAATAAAACAGAGAAAGTAGAAGAAATAGGTAAATTCCAAGGTACATATGACTTACAAATTGAACAAAGAAAATATAAAATCCCAAATAGACTATTAATAGGCAATGAAATAGATGCAGTTATTAAAAATCATACTAAGTAAGAAAAGACAGAAACTGATGTTTTCAAAACTAAATCTTACTAGAATTTCAGAGAATTACCACAAATACTCCTCAAATTCCTTCATGAAATAGAAAGAAAATAAATTACCAAACTCATTCTTTGAAGCTAGCATTACACTGATAACAAAACTGGACAAGAACTAAGCAGCAACAAAGAAAACTATAGAGTAATTTTCTTCATTAATACAAATTCTCAACAAAATACTTACAAATAGAATGCAACAAAATTTTTTTTAAAAGATCTTACATCATGACCAAGAAGACTTCATTGAAAAGATTCAGGGTTCAACATATGTAAATCAATAAATGTAATGCCCTACCTAAACAGATCTAGGTTTAAAAATTACATGATCATCTCAATAGAGGCAGAAAATCTGAAAACACCTTTGAAAAAATTCAACTCCTATCAAAAATAAAACCTCTGATGAAAATGCTCAAATGAATATCAAACAGGAAGGAGCAATTTTTGGCAAACCCACAGCCAACCTCACGAGAAGTGAGAAAAAGACCAAAGTCTTCTCCTGTACAATTAGGAATAAGAGAAGGGCATCTATCCTCGCAACCTCTGATCCACACAGCACTCAGAATGTTAGTCAGAGTAATTCAGCAAGAGAAATAAAAAGGAACACAAGAAAGAAGAAATTGCATTACCCTTATTTGCAGATGATATGATCCTTTATACTGAAGAACCAAGAATCTCCACCAACAGACTCTTAAAAGTAATAAATTCAACAAAGCCTCAGGGTATAAAATCAGCACACAAAATCAATAGTGTTCCTGTACACTAACAATCAATCCACCAAGAAAAACCTGAAAGGCAATCTCATTCATGGTAGCTTCAAAGAATTTTTTAAATGCCTATGAATTAATCTAACCAAGGAAGTAAAAGTCCTTTAGGATCAAAACTACACTTCTATGAAAAAATAAGTAGAAGAATGTTGTAGTTAGGGTTTTCAAGGAAATTGATTTATATAGGACATAATTATATGTAATGTATGTGATCATTTTAGAATATTCACCCAAAAAGTCAAATATAGAACAGTACAAGAGATTTCTCTACACACTAGAGACCCAAATAATCCAGTTGAGGGTCAGATCCCACTGCAATGTGCTACCCAAGTCCAACTAAAGACTGAGAGCCCAGAGCAATGTCCTTTATGAGTCAAAATGGATTCTACAGTCCACGGCAAACTCTCCTGCAGATCTGTGTCAAGGATCTGCACTGGGAAGGCACAAAGATCTAGTGGTGGAAGCTACAAAGTCTGCACCAGCAGGATGGAGATTTAGCCAGCAAGTGGAGGGATCTACACTGATTCAAGGAAGCAACACTCAAAGGAATAACCAGAGTTCCTCTGAAGAGAACCAAAGTCATCCTCAGTGACAGCAAGAATCTGGGCTACTCCAATGATGAGAACAGCTGAGTTTTAATCAGGAAAATCAGTGTGACAAGCTTCTCTAGGAGAACCAAGAGTGCACCATGTTCGCCTCTAGATCTCCTATTACACTGTTGGCAGCAATCCTCAAAAAGGCCTTCCACACCCAAGACCATGCTGATTCTGTTTAGCTGGATGTTACAGTTGACCATGGTTAATCTACCACAAAGAGTATTAGAAAATGTAGCCTAATCCTGAATAAATGAAATCAATATTGTCAAAATGCCCAGATGATAAAAATGATGTCTGGAGTTAAAGCAATTATAATAAGAACCCTGTTACTATTCTTCACAGAGCTATAAAAAGTCCTAAGATATATATGAACTAAAAGACACAGAGTAGTCAAAAGAACCCTGAGTTTCAAAAGCAAAGCAGGAGACATGAGCTTCTCAGTTACACTACAAAACTGTTAATAAAGTGACATAGTACTGGCACAAGAATAAAAACATTGACTAAAGAAATGGAATTAAGGAGATCCAGTCCCAGCCCAGGACCGGTGAGTGTGTGGGAGAACTTATGGCTGCCCGGTGCCGGTGGGACCTACTGGTCCCAGTCCAGCCATATTACTTTTAAGAGTCTGTTGGTGGAGATTCTTGGTCCAGCAGCATGGGGGAGACACTATTACACACCCTTGAGACCTCCACAACCACTCTGCAGCACCCATCCACACTGCCCTCCCAGTGAGAAATTCTGCCGCGTACTAGGGACCCCCAGATCCAGTCCTAGTCCAGTTCTAGTAAGTGTGTGAGAGAGCTGCCTTTTCTCACTACTCCACATTGTCCCATCCAGACTCAGCTCAGGCCTGCCATACAGGCCTGAGGGGAAACCCTGCAGCTGCAATCCCTGCAGAGAGAGTAGGGGACAGACCCACCGAGCTAGTCCAGGAACAGAACATCTTGCCAGAGGGCCACAAAAGGTTCACTCTCAAGGGCAGCTGCAGGAAGGAGCTGAGCACAGAAGCCGGACCCAAGCCAGGCACAGCTCAATAAATTCAAACTATGTAGATTTGCAACTGAACTTCAGTAGGTGCTAAGATTATAACTGCACCAAAGCTCTACAACAAAAGTCAGAAGACAATGCTACACAAAATGCCAATGAGAAGAAACAAAATGAAATCTGAGAACCCAAGCCCACCCATAACAGGTGCAGAGGACACTAACACAGAACAAATTTGGAATCACACAGATGAAATCAACGAATCAATGGTTTCTAAAATAAAGAAACAGCTGCAGAAAGCTATATAGGAACTCAGATTGGAAATGAAAAAAAAAAATCCCTGAGTTAATAACATCTGCAGCAAAGAATCAAATGCAGAAACATATGGAGGAAACCCAGTACCCCCCCAGAACAAGTGCAGAGGGCACTAGCTCAGCTCAAATGTATGAAAGAATAGTGTTAATAGTAAATAAGCAACAGTAGAGTTATAGATGAACTAAGAAGGGAATTCTCTGAAATAAGAAAAGAATTCTCAGAACTCATAGCACCTGAAGTAAAGAATCACCTACAACATAGGGAGGAAACCCAATCTGAAGAAAACAATGCAGTAAAAGAATTAGTAACTGCTTCTAAAGAAGACATTGATAAAAAAAAATAGAGGAGATTAGAAAAATGATGGATGCCTTGAATGAGCAATACAAGAAAGAAATAGATCACATGAA
>NW_004524639.1:273919-282038 GCF_000260255.1 Octodon degus
ATACACTATATCAACAGCGAAAACTAAAAACCACATAATCATCTCAATTGATGCAGAAAAGGCTTTTGACAAAGTCCAACACTCATTCATGTTCAAAGTCCTACAGAAAATTGGAATAGATGGATTCTACCTCAATCTGGTAAAAGCCATTTATGAAAACCCAATGGCTAACATAATTTTAAATGGGGAAAAACCTGAAATCTTTTACTCTTAGATCTGGTACAAGACAAGGATGTCTTCTATCACCACTCCTACTCAATATAGTTTTGGAATCATTAGCTTGAGCTATTAAACAAGAGAAAGAAATAAAAGGAATAAGAATAGGTAAAGACAAAGTTAAATTAAAATTATTTTCAGATGATATGATACTTTACTTTTAAGACCCAAAAAACTCCACCTAGAAGCTACTAGAATTAATACAGAAATTCAGTAGCATAGCAGGTTATAAAGTCAATATCCAAAAGTCAATAGCATTCCTCTACACAGATAAGAAACCCACTGAGAGGGAAATTACAGAAACAATACCTTTTAAAATAGCACTGAGGAAAATGAAATACCCTGGAATTAATCTAACTAAAGAATTCCAAAATCTTTTCAGGGAAAATTAGAATAATCTTAAAAAAGATATCGTAGAGGATTTCAGAAAATGGAAAGTTATTCCATGCTCCTGGATAGGAAGAACCAACGTTGTGAAGATGGCCATACTCCCCAAATTGCTGTACAGATTTAATGCAATCCCTGTCAGACTACCACCAATATACCTGACAGAGCTAGAGAAATCATTCCTAAAATTTATCTGGAACCAGAAAAGACCTAGAATAGCAAAGGCAATTCTGGGCAATAAAGACAAGGCAGGAGGCATTACAATTCCTGACTTGAAATTATACTACAAAGCTACTGTGATAAAATCAGCATGGTACTGGCAACAAAATAGACCTGAGGATCAATGGAATAAATTAGAAGATCCTGAAGCCCCTACAAATACACTCAGCCACCTTATCTTTGAAAAAGGGGCCAAACATACTCAATGGAAGAAAGATAGCCTCTTTAACAAATGGTGCTGGAAAGACTGCCTCTCTACATGCTGAAAACTAAAACTTGACCCAGGTCTATCACCATGCACTAAGCTAAAGTCAAAATGGATTAAAGATCTAAACATTAAAACAGAGACACTAAATTTCCTGAAAGAGAAAGTAGGAGGAACTCTTGAAGACATAGGGTAGGCAAAGAGTTCATGAATAAAAATCAAATCACACAGGAAACACTTGAAAGAATTAACAAATGGGACCTGCTCTTACTGAGAAGTTTTGAACTTCAAAAGAAATTACCAACAAATTGAAAAGGAAACCGACAAATTTGGAAAAAATCATGACAAATAAGTACTCAGACAAAGGTCTGCTCTCTAGAATTTATAAGGAACTAAAAAATATTAGGGCCTCAAAATTTAAAGACCCAGTCCAGAAATGGGCATTTGAGATGAACACACACTTCTCAGAAGATGAAAATAAAGACGGAAATAAATATATGAAAAAATGCTCCACATCATTAGCCATCCGCGAAATGCAAATTAAAACAACATTGAGATATCATTCACACCAGAAAGAATGGCTTTCATAAAGAAATCACCCAACAACAAATGTTGGTGAGGATGTGGTGAAAAAGGAACCCTTCTCCACTGCTGGTGGGAATGTAGACTGGTGCAACCGTTATGGAAATCAACGTGGAGACTCCTTAGAAAAGTTGGACTGGAAATCCTATTTAATCCAGCTATTCCTCTACTAGGAATTTTCCTGGAGGATCTGAAAACATCATATCATAGTGATACATCTGTGTTTATTTTTATAGCAGCACAATCTGTGATAGCCAAATCTTGGAAACAACCAAGATGATCGTCACCTGAGGAATGGATAAAAAACCTGTGGTGTTTTTATAGAATGGAATATTACTCAGCTATAAAGAATGATAATCTCTAAGCCTTTTTATTGAAGTGGATGCCACTACAAGATACACTCATAAGTGAAATAAACCAGACACACATGTGTAAATATCACATAGTTTCCCTAGTATAAGAACTCAAAAGAAGAAATACAAATACAAAGGTATAATACAAGTAAAAGGAAAGCAAGAGCTCAAGGACTAATTAAAAGTGGAAAACGAGAAGAGCTGGAAACATGACAGTGACAATCCATACAGTTATATGGAGAAGATGGGCAAGGCAATGATCCTGAGAACCTCCAGAAGATTTTTGAATCTAGCAGTTAATTGGAAAGATTCTCACCCTGTATATATATATGTGCCTGTCATTCTGGTCTTCTGAATATGGGCTGTTTGTCATGACATGCCAGTTTCTGCTGTGCTGTCTCTCAGGTAGATGATTGTTCAAAATGTAGGGGGTGGTGAATGAAGGCAGGAGACAGGAAAAGGAATGTTGTGGGACTGTCTTGCTTCAAGGTTGTATATGGTTAGATTTTTGGACTTATGTGTAGACATAAGAATTATATAATTCTTTATGCCTATTTTAAAAATATATTCTAATTTGTAAGTGTTTTTTCATCATATTGTGTATCGACTTAAAATTGAACATATCAATACTAGATGGAAAATACCTGTTCCATGTTATGCGTAAGATGTTTGATATTCAGACAGATAGTGAGGTTAACCTTAACAGCCTATGTTGAATGGCAATAACAATAAACTTCTCTTCTGGAGGGTTAATAACCTAAGTTTGCAGACCAAAATTAGAGAAAAAGGAGGGCCACAAGGAAAGCCAACATTTTGGCCCTAGCCTTCCAAGGTCAATTAAGACTCAGGACATATTAGAACTTGTACTATAACGTCACGTAACTCAGTAGTGTCCCAAATTTTCTGATCAAGGAGTTTATAGGGCCAAAGAAGAAAGTAATTGATGATGTAGAGTGTGCCTAAGGAGGGTCACTTGCAGAGAAAATGTTCTCTCAGGCTTTCAGAGAGAGCACATTGGCCAAGCAATTGCTGTGACTCATCCACATGGCTGACACTGACAAAGGTTCTACAATCTGAGGTACAGAATCTCAGGATAAATCCTGAGTGGATTTCACTGACCTTATCAGACCCAAAAGCTCCACATATTTTTGCATTTGTCTTGCTTTATCTTGATGTTAATCATTCAGCAGAAAAGTATAAAAATGAAATATAGGACGTAAAGCCACTGTGTTGTGTTGAGCTGTAGGGGACTAAGGTCAACAATTTCTGACATTGTCAGTGAAGCCAAAGACCCAATACTATTATGGACTACTGGACTCTTTTACAATATTTTGCTCAGTTAACACACCTGTAATATTCAAATAATGAAACTAAACAAAGAAAGGGGATACTTATGAATGTCTATTTTGTATCTTTGTATTCAAAATGATTAGGATAGATATATAGTTGCATTCTCTTAATGAATAGAGGGATTTGTTCTAGTAGTGTTTGTAAATAGGATATCATTTCTGCATCTTATACAGCAATTAACCACTAGGAAGAATGTATGCAATGTGTTAATTTTTGAAACTGTCCTAACTTTTTGGTTTGAAACTGTTTAATTGCTATTTGTTTCTCAATAAAATTATGGGTGGAAAAAGAAATGTAATTAAGGATGCACAAACCACTACATGTAAATCCATCCAGCTGATTTTTAAGGAAAGGGTCAAAACTATGGCAGAGAAAAGACTCTCTTTAATAAATGTTGCTGCGAATACTGCTTATTTGTGTACAGAGTGAATCACCTTTTGTGAAGTCAAATTGCAATAAATGAAAGTCCTAGAATAAAAACAGAAATACTGAATCTGCTGACAGGTAAAATCAGTAAAACTCTTGAAGTCACCAACAAGGAGCTTCTGAGCAAAACTCTAGATGTCCAAGAAATAATACCAAAAGCCACACAAAGTTAAAAAGTTTCTGAAGAGTGGAAACAAATGCACTATTTGTTTGTTTTATTTTTTCTTTGTTTTTTCTCACTTCCTTCTTCTTTAATCTAGTTTTTTTCTTTCAATTCTCCCTTTCCCCACCAAGTTCTTATTATTTTCCAGCTAATTTTATTTTTAGTTTTTTCCATGATATTATTGAGCCTTTTAGTTCTATAGTTTTTACTTTTATTTATATTTCAATATCTGATTTATATTTGACTTTCTACTGTTCTCAATTGAGTAGAACTGAAAATTCTTTTTTTATGTATATAGGGAAGGGTCTACAGGGTTTACAGGGTCTCACTACTGAGATCAAACTCGTAGTGATTCTCCTGTTTTCAGCCTCCCAAGCGCTTGGATTACAGGTGCTCACCACCATGACATCTGCATCGTCATCTCAGCATGACCCGTAGACGGGGCCGGCACAGCATGCAGGGCACCCAACTGAGGCCGCTGCATCAGCATAAGCAGGCGCTTTAGTCTGCTGAGCTATCTGGCTGGCCTAGAACTGAAAATTCTTGACAAAGGAGCCAAAACAACATATGCAGGAGTTTGAAGATGGGTACCTTTCTCTTGCGCTGAACAAAACTCAAAGACCTTGATTTAAGGTCTGAAATTTTGAATTAGCTAAAAAGCAAAATAAAGGAAACACTGCAGGACATAGGCACTGGGCAGGCCAGGTGGTGGGTGTCAGTGGGCTAGAAGTAATCAGCATGTAGAGGCTGTTCTGGACCTTCGTGCATAGCAACAGATATGTGGCTGCATGAGGAGAGACGAGAGCAACTGGATCACTGGTTTTCTTGATTTTGTTCTCAGTTGATTCACTATTGGTGTACAGAAAAGGTACAGATTTTTAATGATGATATTATCTACTGCTGCGAGCTGAATTTGCTTATCAGATCTAAGTATTTTCACAGATACTGTAGGGCAGTGGTGGCAAACCTATGGCACAGTGGGGACAGAACCTGCTGTTGGCACACAAGCCACGCTGAGCATCAGATAACAGCTGCTTTTTTAAAAACTGAAGTCACAACAATCAGTCTTAATTGCGGTGTTGGCATTGTGTTAAATAAGTGGTTTGTGTTGAGTTTGGGGACTCAGTCTCTACAAGTTTTGTCATCGTGGGTCGAGGGCTTTTTAAGGGTAAGCTGGTATTATCTGCACATCCTGATCATTAAATGAGCCAGTAACTAGATAAATCCAGAGATACTGGTGTTTTGTAGTCTCACTACTGAAGAAATTAAAAGTTCAAGGTCCCTCTGGTCAACTTGGAAAGACCCTGTCTCAAACTCAAAAGCAAAAATTAAAATGGGGTTGGAGACGTAGCTCAGTGTTAGTATTCTCGGCTCAACTCCCACGATTAGAAAAGCAATATTAAGTGCCACAACAAAAGAAGTACACAGAGCTCAGTAGGTGAGTGGGAAAGGGGAACTTCTGCTCTTGGAACGACAGAGAAAATGCCAGCCTGTCACGAGCAGCGTAAGCTCTGGTACTAGACAGGTAGACAGCCGGAGCGGAAGGGCGGCCTGAGCTTTCAGAGCAGCCTGGAGTGGAAGAGGCAGTTGGGCGGTTCCCAGGGAATTTACACAGGACTAGGTTGGAAAACCACATTAGGAACAGCCCCGTTGACCCTGTTGGCTGAAAAGGAGAACAAAAATACATTTTTTAAAAAGAATCCACAGGCACTTTCTTCCAGGGGCACACAAGTCACCCAGCCTAAGGGTTACCTTTGGCACAGGAAAATTGTAACCATGTCCCAGAGTAGCAGCTACCCAAGTAAATCTAATTCCATGCTTCGGAAAACCTTGGGACAATGCACGGTGAAATCCTGCCATGCTGGAACATATTAGGCAGCCCTCAATATGTGCAGGGAAATGCCCCGCCCCACAAAAACGTGACTTGAATATTGTGACAGGAAAAGAGCCCAACCCATCTAGGGGTTTCAGGGGGACAGGAGACTGAGGCAGAGTGTGCCATGTTCAAGATGTCACCCCAAAGCCTCAAGCTCATATATGATGTTTTTGGGGGTGGCTGCCTCATGAGTATGTGATACTAGGATTAAGGGTTTCGGAGAAGTGAATTGGCTTACCACGGATCGAGGTGTGGATAACTGGAAGGCCTTTCCTGGTGCAGGTGGAAGGCCAGCAGCCTGAATGGGCTAAAAAGAGATTCTTGCTGCTTGCTGCTTGCTGCCTTCTTGCCATGCCATGAACTGTTTCTTCTCTGTGACACCCTTCTGCCTTGGATCCAGCCAGCTATAAACTAAAGCCTCTACAAACTGTGAGCTCAAATAAATCTCTCTTCCTTTAAAACTGTGCGTCAGGTATTTTGTCCCAGCAACAAGAAAAGTAACTAAGACATAGAGCCACTCATGGATCGGTACATCTTCTCAGCCCAGCGAGACCCTGTACACTCCACTTCCTGCAGCCTGCTTAGAGCTACTTGGGGTTGCCGCAGCACAGAAACTTGGCAGCCACCCCTCCAGGAGAAGAGCTGGTATTCTCTGGACCCAGGGATTATGGGCCAAACCGTTCTTGTGTCCTCATTCTTCCTGTGTCCTCATTCCCAGGAACAAACCCCCCCTGAGATATCAGGTGTGATTCTCTTCTTGTCACTGTCTTAGCGCTGCTGTAGGATGACAGAAGGGCAGAACTCAGCCTGAAGCTTGTCATACAAGGGCTGACCTATGTGGACAGAAGCTGAGGAGAACTCTGGACTAAAAATGTTCTTCACAGCCCTTCTTATATCAAGAGGCTTCGTACAATTAAAGTCTTCAGAGTGATGTCTCCACTATAAATGCCTCCTCAAATGCATTTTTTTTTTATTGTGAACATCTGATTGTTTCAGGATGAATTTTTTATACTTTGCTTTAAAAAATCAATGATCATATGTGTATGGCTTTTGTCTAAATTTATCTTTTTTTTTAATGGAACCAGGAATTGAACTCAGGCCCTTGCGCTTGCCAGGGATGTGTTTATTCCACTGAGCCATCTCCCTGGCCCCTAAATTTGTCATTTTGTCACACCAATGCTTTTGTTTAACTTGATGCTAACTCTATAACATTTGATTATGTAATCTGTATTATGTCTTGAGAGATGTTAAGTGCAATAAATCAGAATTGTAAGCTTAAATATTACATGATTTCTCTTATGTGGAAAATCCAAACAATAAATAAAATAAGAAGCAAAATAAAAGATAGAAAATGTGAAACAGGAAGACAGACTTTTTGCAAATGGAAACAGGACCAAGATATGGAAAAATGTAAGAGAACAGAAAAGGAAGGAGGTGAAAAATGATTACACCATAATACACATATGTATAAAGTCCTTATGATGAATATAACCATTATGGATTGCAAACACGCAGTAATAAAAATTAAAATTCAAAAAAGAAAAATGCAGTGAGTTGGTGAATTAAACAATCGCCAAGTATGTGCCTCTGGTACAGCTGCTTAGTTTCTTCTAGAACTTTCAATTTGCATATAAATTAGATCCAGCTTGTCTATTTCTATAAAGACCCTGCGCGTATTTTGAGTGGCACTGAGGTGGCTTCACCCTGAATTTTGATTAGAAATGGCATATTAAAGTTCAAGGACTGAGTCTTCTAGTCCTCGAGCATAACATATTTTCCATATATTTGAGTCTTCTGAAATTTCTCTGAGGGTATTAGGTAGGAGAGGTTAGTGTTTGGGGAACTTTATTCTTCTACAGCTATTCAGTCCTGTATTGTACTATTTGCTTTGTGTATGGATGGATAGCCCCAAATTTTGAGGCATGGTATTTTCATTTTTATTCAGTTCAGATTTCTTTTTGACTCATGGTTTATTTAAAGTGTATCATTTAGTTTCAAATATGTGAAGATTTTTCTAGTTATCTTTTCAGTGTTGAACTTACTTAAATCTATTCTGTGAACAGAATAGTTTACCTTGGTAAATGTTTTCTGCATCCTTGAAAATTATACATAATTTGCCATGGTTATGTGCACTGTTCTATAAATGTTAAGGAGTTTGTGTTGATTTATAGTATTTTTTCAAATGTCATATATATTTACTGCTTATCTGTCTACTTTATCTATTGTCTTGGAGCAAAATTGAAGTCTCCAGTTTTAATGGTAGAGTTCTTTCTTTCTTTCTTTCTTTCTTTCTTTCTTTCTTTCTTTCTTTCTTTCTTTCTTCTTTCTTTCTTTCTTTCTTT
>NW_004524639.1:282138-284102 GCF_000260255.1 Octodon degus
TACTTTCTTTTCTTTTTCTTTCTGTTTTCTCTTTCTTTCTTTCTTTCTTTCTTTCTTTCTTTCTTTCTTTCTTTCTTTCTTTCTTTGTCTTCCTTCCTTTCTTCTTTTTTCATTAAGTTATAAGTATATTTTTAACCTTAAAAATTTAGTGGAAACTCTTGGGATTTCACAAATTACTTTAGCTTAGGGTTAGCAAAGGAAGCATTCTTTTTGCTTTATATAAAAAAAAGTTTGTAAGTAGGAAAGAAAGATGGCTTGATCATTGACTGATTTAATATTACAGTTCAAGAATCAAGCACAGAATCAGAAACATTAAATATACTCTAGGATGAGCATTAGGAGTCAAAAGTATAAATCAAGGGTTCATGACAAGTGTTAATTTACTTACAAATTTCTCAAACATACAAATGATATAAGATTAATATAGTGAACTCCTCTGGACCTATCTGCTAAATTAAATGATTATCAAGATTTTTACCAATCCTGATTGTTCTAAACCTCAATGTACTTTTCCCTTCATCCCTACTGCATCATTTAAAGGAAATACCAGGCATCATATGATTTCACCTAAAAATATTTTGGTTTGTATTTCCAAAGACAAAATACCACAATATCATAATCAGATCTAAGAATATTAATAATAATAGGTACCAGTGTTCAGATGTCCCTGATTTCCTTTTTTTTTTTCTTTTATTTTCTTTTGCAGTACCAGGGATTTAACTTGGGACCTTGTGCTTGCCAGGCAGGTGCTTCTCCTGCTATGCTATATCCCAACCCTCCTTAGGGGTCTTTAATAGTTACTGTGCACTAAACCAGAACCCACACAAGATCCATACCTTGCATTCGGTTGGTGTATCTCTTCAGTACATTTTATTCTGTAACTTCAATTCCTTTCTCTCTGCCCTCCGAGTTGCCATTTATTCATTAAGAATCATGAGTCACTGGTCCTGTAGCTTTTCTCACATTCTGATTTTTTGTTTTAAAAATATCTATTAATATGTTTTTGCAGTAGTCAGTGATTGCATTCAATATACAGAGCTGCTACGAGCACAGAGCACGTCTCACACCCTGGTACTTCCTCTCGCATGGCTCTCCCGCACTTCTCCATCCATTGCCTGCTTCTCATTTGCAAAATATCTATCTCCTGTTTCCTAGCAGCCTCATTTTTAAATCCCCTCCACTTCCTTCAGCCCCTCTTCTCCTTTGAGGAAGCTTTGTTTCCACTTTATCCTTCTTTTATCATTGTTTATTTTCCCTTTTTTCCAACATATGATCTTATATGTTGGCTTTTAAGAAAAGCATTTCCATGAAAATGAGATTGCAGATTTCTTTGACATGCTGATTTCAATTCTTTTGAGTATACACTCAGAACTGGAATTGCAGATGGTGTACTTATTTGAGTTTTTTTAAAAGTAACTTTTCTATAGTGACTACACTAATTTATAATACCAAAGATGTACCATTTCTCTTTTCTCCACATTTATTATTTATTATTTTCCCCAACACTTTTTATTTTTTGCAATGCTTGATAACAGCTCTTCTAACAGGTGTGAAGTGATATCACTTTGTGCTTTTGTTTGCAGTGTCTCAATGGTTAAGTAGACTGAACATTTTTCCTGTATATTTTCATTTATGCTGATTTAAGATTTGAGACTTTATTTATATTCAAGGTAGTTATTGATCCATTAAGGATTTTCTATTTCATTTTCTTAATAATTTTCTGATTTATTTTTGTACATTCTTTCTTCTTTTCTTTCATAATCAGATGATTTCTTCTACTAGTGTGTTTTGATTCCTTTGTTTATATCTTTTACGGATCTACTCTACGTGTTTGTTCTATGTTTACAATTGGTCTTACAAAAGTGTCAAGTAGTTAACACATCAGTCTCATAAATGTTATGATTTTATTCCAACCTATGTATTTTTAATATCATAACTTACATCTTTTTATGCTTTGTCTATTT
>NW_004524639.1:284202-285270 GCF_000260255.1 Octodon degus
AGGAAATGAAACTCTCAATCACAAGCTTGCAAAACCGTTTAAGTAAAAGTGAAGACAGAGCTTCAGATCTTGAAGATGCTGGTGCAGCTAGAGAAAAGGTAAGAAAGGATCTCTTAAAACAACTAGGATGCAGGAAAGAATAATCCATCACCTGCAAGATGATGCAAAGATGAAAAATGTGAGATTATTAGGCATCAATGAGAAATAAGAAGTCAATACAAAGGACATTAAAAAATAAGGGAAGATGTAATAGAAGAAAAATTCCCTAATATGAGGAAAAAATCTGACATTCAGGTAATTTAAGCATACAGAATTCCAAGCAACCTCAACGCAACTAAAAACACACCGAGACATATAATAATCAAGATCCCAGAAATTCAGCACAAGAGTAATATACTGAAAGCTGCTAGAGAAAAGAAACAGATCACATTCAAAAGAAAAGCCATCAGAATTATAGCAGACTTCTCTTCACAAACCATGTAGGCAAGAAAAGCATGGAGCAGAGTACTTCAGGTTCTCTATGAAAACAAATTCCAGCCCAGACTACTATACCCTGCAAAACTCTCTTTCAAGTTGGATGGAGACGTGAAATACCTTCATGACAAAGAACAGCTAAAGAATTGCATGAAGACAAAGCCAACCCTGCACAGGTCCTGAAAGATATTCTAGAGAGAGACCAAAATGATCAGAACTCCATGAATGAGATCAGAAGCAACCAACTAAATAGGGCAAGCAATTAAACACAGGAGAAAAAGGAGTAAACGACAATAGGAAAATAACATGTCAATCATAAGTCAATACATCTCAATTATAACAATCAATGTAAATGGACTCAATTCACCAATTAAGAGAAATAGACTGGCACAGTGGGTTAGGAAACAAAATCCAACAATATGTTGTATACAAGAAACACATTTAACTCATAAAGTCATTTATAGACTGAAAGTCAAAGGAAGGAAAACAATATCGCACTCCCCAGCACCTCAGAAAAAACCAGGGGTAGCAATCCTATTCTCAGACAGTCTCAACTTCAAACCAACAATGATCAAGCGAAATAAAGAAGGCCAC
>NW_004524639.1:294337-303181 GCF_000260255.1 Octodon degus
ATAATAATTTTAATAGTTTTATCCTTTAACCTTCATACTAATAGTATATATCATTTATATATCACGATTACTGTATTAAAATGCTCTGAATTTATGTTGGTATTTTGACAAGTATGCTTTTTTATTTCCATATGTTTTGGTGTTACAAATTACCATACATTTTCTTTTCTTAAGTAGAACTCTACTTAAGTTATTGTATAGTTATCGGGTAAGTGATCTAGTAATGATAAATTTCCTTAGCTTTTATTTATTTGAAAAGTCTTTATCTCTTATTCATTTCTGAAGGACAGTTTTTCCATTAAAGTACTTTTCCTTCATCTTTTTGAATATATCATAACATTCTCTTCTGGCCTGAAAGGTCTGTGAACCACTGTCCATCACTGTAAAAGATTCCAAACACCTTACCATTTTCTCCTAAGTTTCTTAGAAAAAGTAGGAGTTTTGCCCAAATCCAACTTCCATTATAGAATTAGATAGAAAGCTCACTCACATGACAATTCAAGATAAACTTCATTTTTCATAATAGCAAAACTAAATAGAAAGCTAGGGCTTATGATGACCTATTTTCTCAAGGATCAGGTAAGTCTTCATGGGAGAACAGAGTTTCACTTGCTCGTTCCCCACTTAGACTGTGTTGTTTATGCACCCAGAAGGCTTTCTAATCTGATATTTACACACCTGGGGCAACCTGGGTCACTGGCGATTGGTGTGTATCGTGTAGCACTCTGTGGGTCCTGCTTTGGGAGAGATAAAGCCCAAGCCCAGACTATTCTGAACACTTCCTTGCTGTAGCAGAAGACTGCTACCTCAGCGCATTCTGCAGCTGTCATCTAGAGAACACCAAGTGGTGGGCAGAAAAGCCGGGCCACCCAAGCCCACCCAGATCTTGTTCTCCTGCACTTAGCTTTCACCCTTCGATTCTCTGCCATGCAACTTTTCCCCGGGCTTGCTTTCTCAGACTCTCAACTCCACATCCTTGCCTCAAGGAAAATGTGATTGTCTTCTAGGTATAATGGCTTTTCCTCTGTCCTTTGCACCTTTTCCTCTCTCATTAGCTATAACTTGCTAAGACTAGAGATGCACCTTGTTTGTGCTAGTGCTCTCAGGTAACACTTCACATCTGAAAATCAGTGAACTTCCGTGATCTGCAGATGAGGGATTCGGGTTGCTGGTGACCAGACGCTTTTGTTTCTCAGGCAGCAGAGAGTGTACCACCGCATCATCGCTAACCCCGTTTTTGAAGCAACGTGTGAATAAAAAGAATGTAGTTATATATCAGCTTATGAGCAAAAGGCTGTCCTGGAGTAAAATCAGGATTCTGCTGTGGTGATAAAGAGCTTTCTCAAAAACAGCCTAACCTTTTGTTCTGAAGAGAGTATTTTAAATGCACTCTAAGTAAGGATTTTAAACTGTTTGAGATTGGATTTGTGACAGCATCTAACTTATATGACTGTAAATATTTCTAGAACACAATTAGCTCTGCTTCCGTGCCAGGATGCTTCACGCGGTATGTCACTTTAGGTGGTAATTGTATTGCTTGCGGGAGACAGATTGCGCAGCCGCAAAAGGGGACAGAGTACGCTGGCAACCTGCCATCCGCCCAGCAGTGCACACCCTCCGAAGGGCAGAAGTCTGCTGTTCTGGGATCATCTTCATTTCACATTTATTACGTTTTTTATTCAAGCTACCTATTTTCAGTATTGAGGAACAGGGTAAGTCCTAGAAAGAAAGTACTTGTTTGAATCACTGAGGTCTCTTGCATTTTTAAATACAGAATTCTTCCACTTATTATTTTTTACCCTTTTTATGAAGGGTAGGATTTGATTGCCTGTTGTATTCTTATTAGATAAGCATTCAGTGTTTTAAGCCTGCTACTATTTTTATCTGACATAAAGGAAAATGATTAGACTGTTGTACATGCATTCCTTTGATTCTCACATGCAGCAACAAACATTCCTGCTGCACTGCAAAGCACGGAGTGAAAGCTTGATGTGAGTTTTAGGGTATAATGAAGTTCCACAGCCGTTTCTCTTTTTATTCTGACAGTCCTCTGCAGCGGGTGCAACATGCTCACGTTCAGTACAGAGCTTAAAGGAATAAAATGTGAAGAAAGAAGGAAGAGAAGGAGAGAGCAGAGAGAGGGATGGAAAAGATAGCAGGGGCAATAGGAGAGGACAGAAACATGGATGATGGGAGGAAGGAAAACAGCAGAAGAGGAAAAGAGTGAAGGAGATCCAAGAGGAAGAGAGAGGGTGAGGAAGAAAGAAGGAAGTGAGAAATAGTCGTGACTATTACGTGACTGTTTAATGTTGATGCTCGAGTTTTGATCTCAATAAGGTAAGAAAAATTCAGAAAGTGACAAATAAATTTCAAGTGTGATGACTTCAGGCAGAGGTGGTGTCAGTAATGGTGCTACTATGTCGGTAATACTAGTATTTGTTATTCTGAGAGTGAGATGCCTACATGCTTCAGCTAAGTGGAAACATTAAGGGATTACCCTTGTATTTTTTTATTTTTCAAGGGGCTTGTTCCAGAAACAGTAGGGTACTTTTTAAATCATCCTAGACTCTTATATTTAAAATAGAAATAACTTCAGAAGGCTGTTGAGATTGCTCAGCAGACTAAGCACCTGCTTAGGCGAATGCAGGGACTGGGTCTGATCCCCAGCACTACATGCCACGCTGGCCCGACCCCAGAGTGCTGAGCCCACTGAGACAGGGCAGGGCGGGGAAGGCCTCTAATCCCAGCGATGGGCAGGCTGAAAGCAGGCACTACGAGTCCGAGCTGTGTAGCGAGACCCTGTACCAGACACATAAGAAAAAAAGAAAGGAAATAACTTCAGGACTTGTATAGATTAGTATGGATACTTACTTCTCAAAGCGCTAGAGTGAGACATCCCATGTGCGTCATGTGTCCCTTCTCTAGGCATCTTCCGTAAGGAGCTTAAGAACGCGCGCTACAGTGACACATGTACGCTAACATTAACAGCAGCACATTTCGTAAGAGCTACATCCCGGAAGCTTGCAGAATACCCACCACCAGATGACTGGATGGAGGAGGCATGCTAGCCCCATACCATGAGGGAGCACTGCTTGGCTAAAAAGAAGGACGCACTCAAGACACTGCAGGAAAATGGGTGCACCTGGGAAACGTTAGGACGTTGAGTGAAATAAGCCAGACACACAAACCTGCATGCCGCACGGTGGCTCTCATTTGAGTAAGGCCAAGTACGAAGAGATTAACAAAGGATGATGGGTAAAAGGAGATGGGAATGACTCTCCTGTAACTAGGGAGAGGCTCGAGGGGCTAAGGTCAAAAGGCCAGGGGAGAGGAAGAGGAAATAGGTGGAATAAATAGACGCTGTGCATGGGAATGGAATACCTTCATGTGTGCAAACACTGTGTGCCATAAACATGAGCTAAGATTAACATCAACGAGTGAAACTGGGAAAGGGGGAATCAGAGGAGGAGGGAGAGAGGGGGACGGAAGGAGTAGGGAATTAAGAAGTAAGTTGCGCTACGTATTTGTGCCCACACCCCAAAATGATTGCAGATCGCGTGTACTGGAAACATGTACTAATCAGAAAAGGAATAATCAGAAAAAATGACAGCCTCATCTATTCCTCCCTTGAGCATCAGCTTGCTTCAGTAAAGGTCATGCAAATAAACAGAATCAGCACAAGTAAATGAGTGGTGTTTGGAACTCGGTTCAAAAAAGCAAAAGTTAATTCTGTGTATTTGTGTGTTTGGTAGCCTTTGGGGGGTCAACAGCAAATACATGATAAAACAATCGTGGCATTAATTACCATGCAAACCAAACCTGCATCTCTGAAGCTGTAACAGGAAAGAGATGCACGGGCACAGTCAAGGCAGCGATGACAGCATTAACAGTCCTCACTGCTGTTAGTCCAGTGGTCGCTCTGAGCGGGGCACTGCAGATGACAACCATTCTGATTTTCCTGGCAACTCAGTGAAGCTAGCATTTGTGCCTCAGTTTAGTAGTAGAGGAATCACAGCTTCAGAAAAATATTTTACTTTTCCTCATATATCAGTTAGCCATTCTTCTTCATGACTCCTCCCTAAGGCAAAAGACACACTGGAGTTCAGAGAGAAGGTCGTACAGCAAAAGCACATCATTGGAGATCTTGTCATTTCACAAGGGAAAACAAAAATGGACAAAGAAACACTTTCTCTGTCTCTCCATCTCTGTCTTTCTGTATCTCTCATTGTCTCTTTCTCTGTGTCTCTGTATCTCTTTCTATCTGTCTCTTTGTCTTTGTCTCTATCTCTGTCTCTCTATGTGTTTCTATCTCTTTCCCTATCTCTGACTGTCTCTCTTTCTCTATCTCTGTCTTACAGTCTCTCTCTCTCTATGTCTCTGTCTCTCTTTCTCTCTGTTTCTCTCTCTCCTCTCTCCCTCCCCCTGTCTTTTTCCCTCTCCCTCTCAATCTGATATTGCCTTAAGTCTTGAATTAATTCATTTTATGCAATGCTTTCACATCCTTTAAAGGGCATCTTCTTATTTGACAAATTTAAGAAGAACTGTTTGTCTACATTGCCTGCCAAATTGGGCAAGTAATAGGATCTTTATTTGGAGTCAAAACCCTCCTGCCTCAAAAGCTTGTGTCTGTTCATGTCACACTGCGCTTTGCCTTATGCACCTTTTCACTGTTCTGCTAAACTGATAGAAAAATAAAGAAGACAAAACCTTGAAGTCATGCAGTATACTATCAGGTAATGACTGAGATGACACAAAATTCTGAAGAAGCGTGACATGGCTAGCAAAATAATTCCTTTCTTATTTTTTATTAATTTTATTGAGAAACAGATAATGAGACAGTTTCAAAACCGATTAATAGGACAGATTCGACAATTAATACATTGAATATTGTTGTCTTCACAGTGATTATTCATAGTACAAGATGCAGACATGATATCCTGTACAAATACTATTAGTACAAGTGTTTCTTCTCATTGAATGAAGAGAAAGTAGCTGTACATCTATCCTATTTTGTATATACAGATACAAAATGGTCTTTCCTGGGGCTGGTGAGATGGCTCAGTGGTCTAAAGCACCTATTTGGAACAAGCTTGGCAAAGCACAGGGACCACAGTTCGATCCCCAGCACCACATGCCAGCCAGCCCCGCCCCCTGGTGGGCTGAGCTGGCCCCCCACACACACACACACACACACACACACACACTAAATAAATAAAGATTAACTTTAAAAAAATGGTCTTTCCTTTTTATCCCCTTTTTTGTTCAGTTTTGTTAAAGAAAATAATTCCTTTGAGGTAATAAATGGGACATAAACTGGTACCCTTGTCCTGTTCGGCATATCTCAGCTCAAGAGAGAACCCTGGTGCAATAGGGTCAGAAGACGAACTAATTACCACAATGCTACTAACCACAACTCCAGTGAAGGGGGCATTCAATCCATCTCACCAGGCCATAGGTTTTGAGAGGCAGAAGCAAACCTTCCTTTGCCTCAGAAGACAAGGGTGCTTCACTCATACAGTGTACTCCCAGGTAAGTTGTATAGGATGAGAATGTTGTCTGTTTCTGTGAGGGAAGAAACAGGCTTAAGATGAAGCAGTCTCCTTGTCTACATAGGCAGTATGCAGTACAAGCAATGTCAAACCAGAATCTGCTTCATTCCAAGGCTCAAGTTTTCCACAGTACTATGCTTCTCCTTGTTATGCCCACAAATGTGTATGCGCTTGTGTATACACAAGTATATGTGATTTGCATGTGCTTATGCATGCTGTAATACATACACATTCCTGAAGCCACTTGGATATTTAGCTTTCTTTTCCCTGTCCTCAAGGATCATAAAATAGTGTGCAGGGAAAGAGAATTGAAGTTCCATAATTACATATGGGCTGGTTCTGTTCTTTTGGACTCAGCCCTTGAACGGAAGATGCCCTGCTTCATGTCTTCCCAAGCACTTGCACAGTGGGAGGGTGATGGTGCCAGGCTAAGAGAGGAGGTGTGATAGGGAGACAGGGAGAGCAGCCCTCAGAGCTGTAGAGAGCAGAATCTGCTGCTCAGTGTAGTTCATCTTTGTCTCGCATAACAGAAAGCCAGGGGCTGGGGAGATAGCTCAGCAGTCTAAGCATCTACCTGGCATGTGCAAGGGTCTGGGTTTGATCCCCAGCACCCCATGCTGTGCCAGCACCATGCTGCACTGTGCCTCCAAGGAAAATGGGTGTGGTGGCACATGCCTATAATCCCAGAGCTGGGAAGGCTGAGACAGGAGGATCACTAAGTGTCCAAGCTATGTAGTGAGATCTTGAACCAAATAAATAAATAAAGATTTTAAAACTTAAAATGTGAGATGGTTCTTGACTTGAAAATTCACCAAGCATGAGTTCACAGTTTCCAAGACCATAGGATACTGAAAAAAGCAAAATTTGAGTTTTGTTTAAAACCTCTTTGTTGGTGTGGTCTTAAGTATTTAGTTTTCAAGTGCTTGAGCCAAACGCTATTGCTATCAAAATCTTTTCTAATGTTTTCCTTCATGTTAACTGCAGAAATTTTATATTTTTATATGTTTTTATTATCTAATATGTACCACCAGATTTCCCATTTGGCATGCTTATTTCTTTATTTATATTTACATTTTGTGATATTTATCACTTACAATGTTGCATTAAGACTTTTCCTAAATATCAGTATCATTAGCTGTCTCTTACCTGTTCAGCATTCTTAACTGTTAGCAGTTTGGGCGTAGAGTAAGGTATACTGCATGGTTAATGAACTCATTCAGCAAAGCACTAATAATTTCAAGTCCAGATATTCTCAGCTGATTGTTCGTATTTATTTATTTATTTATTTATTTATTTAGTGGTACCTGAGATTGAACTCAGGACCCTGTGCTTACCAGGCAAGCTCTTATTCTACTGAGCTATCTCCCCAGCATTCTCAGCTGATTGCAAGGTGAAAGAAATTGAAACCCAAGTTTATCGGTTTACAGGTTCCAAAAGACAGTCACATTTTCCCTGGAGACATACAAAAATGATGAATCAACGTCACAGGAGCAGATGACCATGCAATGAAAGCAGCACTTTCTTTCTATTAAGTACTTGCAGTATGTGCTGTCACTTGAGGATATGTGATTCCTATCACTGCTGAGATAGAAAAGTTTAAAGCATTTGTCACTCTAGAGTGATCTGGAGGAATTTTCTTTGGTCCTTGACTTTTCATTGTACCTTATTCATTTGCGTTTTCAAATTTTTTATTAGTACATGTCTGCAGTTTGATTGTATTCATTGTGGAGGAGTTTGTGTGTGTATGTAGCGCATTTTACTGTTTTGTGCTTTTCCCTTCCCTTAGGTCTCTGTCGCCTCCTCCATCACTTGGTTCCCTTCCCATGTGTGAAAGATTTTTCTTCTGTTTCCTGTAGAAGCTGTTATGTCTTATATAAAGATGTCCTTCCAATCATGCAAATGTCTTTCCAAAACTCCATGTGCTCCTAAACGGAGTTTTTTGCAAGTGGCTACAACACTGTTATGTGATACTGGATTAAGGGTGTAGCCAGCCCACTGATTGGTTAAGCAAAGTTCTGGATGTAGATAATGGGAATGTCCATCCTGCTTGGGTAGCAGCAACTAAAGGCTTGTAGCCTGGACGGAATAAAGAGAGCATGGGCGGCGTGATGCGTGATGCTGCCTGCCTGCCTGCCTGCCTGCCTGCCATGGACTGTTTCCTCTCTGCCCTGCCGCGCTGCGTTGAAGCCAGCTGAATACGGACCAAAACCCTTGAAAACTGTGAGCTAAAATAAACCTTTCTTCCTCTAACTTGTGGAAGTTGGGTATTTTATCGTAATATTAAGAAAACAGCTAAGACACCATGATTTTTCATGACATGGACTTCTGAGACCTCATTTTGCATTGGTATCTGGCATCCCATGACTCAAGTTTCTGTGAAAGAAATCTCAAAGTGGCAAGCAAAGCAGAATGTATCATGTTAGAAGGTTCTTCTAGCTTTTCTCATCCAAACTGTCATCATTTGTACTCAATGCAGTACTGACAGGGGGCCACTCTGTTAAACTGTGGCCCATATGTGACTCTCAATGTACAGTTAATTGTCATATATGGTTAAAGGGCAGAGAGGTCCACTCAATGGGAGTCTCTTCACTGCTCCTTTTCACTGTCATGACTGCTGACCTCATGGGCTCAGCCTCAAGTTCTTGGCCTAACCACTCCTTTCCATTTTGCTCCAAATGTTTCAAATATTTGCTGTGGATTTAATTTCAAAAATGTTACTATAGTCCAGTCTCTAAAACTAAAATTTACAAAACTGTCATTAATTTAAGTGTAGTGGAAAAAAGCTCTGGCCTTAGTCCTAAGAAATCTTCTGCCTTGACATGATACTCTTTATAAAAGACCATCAAAGCTCCAGGAAAAGACTTGTAGACTTAATAACCAAATTCAGCAGCACAGCTGGGTATAAAATGAATGCTCAGAAATTAATAGCATTTCTGTACATAAACAATAAAGGCGAGTTCAAGCGCAGGTCCGGTGAGTGTGTGGAGAGCTTCCTGCTACCTGCGCTGGTGGGACCAGTCCCAGCCCAGGTGCAGCGTGGGCCGGATCCCTCTCCCACCCCCTCGGGCTGCCCGCCACCACTCTGCCATACCTCCCCCACACCTCCCGCACAGTAGGAATTTCTGCCTACTTCCGGGAACGCCCAGACCCAGTCCTAGCCCAGGTAAGGTGAGTGTGTGGAGAGCTTCCTGCTAACCTGCGCCAGGGGGACCAGTCCCAGCCCAGGTGCAGTGTGGGCTGGACCCTCTCCCACCCCCTCGGGCTGCCCCCTACCACTCCACCATACCTCCCCCAC
>NW_004524639.1:309456-310029 GCF_000260255.1 Octodon degus
TTCTCTTAATGAATAGAATGATTTTTTCTAATGGTGTTTGTAAATAGGATCACAAGGCTGCATGTTGTACAGCAATTAACCACTAAGAAGAATATGTGCAGTGTATTATTTGTTGAAATTGTACTTTTGATTTGATTTGAAACTGTGTAATTGCTATATGTTTATCAATAAACCTTTGAAAAGAAAAAAAAGGAAATAATTCTCAAAGAAAAAAAGCAATAAAGGCATGGAAAAAGAAATTAGGGAAAACCTGATTTTCATAATAACATCCAAAAAATGAAATACTTGGGAATCAGTTTCACAAAGGAAGGAAAATATTTGTATAGTGAAAATTACAGGACTTGGTAAAAAGACATCAAATAAGATTTCAGAATATGAAAGGATATTCTTGCTCCTTGATAGGAAAAACCAGCATTGTGAAAATGTTCATACTCCCAAAACTGTTGTACAGATTCTATACAACAGAATTTAAATGATGCACAATTTAAATACCACTAGTACACCTCACAGATCTAGAGAAAACATTCATAACATTCATCTGGAACCAGAAAAAAATGCACAATATCAAAAATA
>NW_004524639.1:311645-313828 GCF_000260255.1 Octodon degus
ATCCGTTAATGCTTCAAATTATTTTCTCTCTCCTTTTTAATATTTTATAACTTTTCTACTAGTTTTGTGAACTTATATCTGATCAACAATTTGAAGATAACAATATGCAATACAGCAGCCGTCGTTAAATTCCTATAATTTTGCTTAGTGAAATTCTGTTTCGTTTCTCATGTTTGTCTTTTCTTGACTACTCTTCATTCTCTTTCAAAAAAATCACCTGCCTGGGTCTGGCTCCGCCACCATGAGGCTGAGCGACTGGGGGAAGTCGTCAACTCACTGTCGGGTCCTCGTCTGCAGAATAGCATTGATCTGAGCATCCCGAGAATGCTGCATTTCACTACTCAACAAATTTAATTCTAAGTCCCAGGTAATTTTGTTGCCCCTTGGAAGACAATATCTAATGAATTCCAAGTCTCTGAGAGAGATGTTCTGATATTTACATGGGTTCAAACGAAGAGTAAAAGATGGAAATTGGGCTGGCAGGCGAGAGCCTAGAGGCCACGTCGCTGAAGACAAAGGTTTCATTTGGTGGGATGAGTAGGGGATGGGCATTCCTCAGAGTACTGTACTCTATGAGACTCATTCATTTAACACAAATGTTAAATACAGTGCTGGGCTCTGTCTTTCGCCACGTTTCCTTAACAAACAATTGCACACTTTTTCCCAGGGTGGCCTGGCTGGCCTAGGTGTTTTAAATGCATTCTAGAATAGCACAGTTTAGCAGCAGAGGAGACGGCAAGTCTATCAGCACAGAGTGCTGTACGACAGGCAGTAAGTACCGTGAGTCATGAGTACTTGGATCTGAAGTATGACAAAGTGCAGACAGATTTTGGCTATGCTGCTCCAGGGGCTACTGTTTGAGCTTTTCATCTATCCCAAGAGGCTTATGCAGAATAACCACAGGCGGTGATTGCTAGGAGTCGTTTCTCACTACAATTAATAAAACAAATGCATCTCAAACTGTATGATATGTAAATGTGAGATATTCATACAGTAACTTCAACTTTCCACCCCTAGATTGTTGCAGATAAGGATCGTGGATAATCTGCAAAGTGCTCAGAAGCATCAGCAGAATTAGTGCTCAGCGTGGAGAACTCGTAGACCATGTCCAAACTGCAACCCAACCAACTTATCTATCATAGTCTCAACCCTGCAATTCAACCTCAATACTGAGGCTTTAGTTTACACAAAAAAAGAAAAAACCCTCATAAATTAAAATCTTTGCCTTAAAAGAAAAAGCACAGTAACATGTGCTCCACGGGTTTGCTGCTACTGGTATAGCCTTAATAAATAAAAGAAATGTTGAAAACCAGTTTGTGTTTTAAGACTGTTGGTGATAGATTTTTCTATTACAGAAACAATAATACTGTACATTTAATTCATTTTTTTCTTGCTCAAAGCTGGGGATTGAATGCAAACTTTTTCACAGTATGTAAATCCTCTCCCACCCAGGCTCAACCCTAGCTTTTGTATCTGGTTTTCATCTAGAATGGCTGGCTACATTATGACTTATCTTCTTGTACTTCAGTTCTTTAAACAGAACCTTGTGTAGCCTAAATAGCTTAGACACTTGTTCATCTGTCAGCCGTGCAGTATATATGGCAAAGTAAAACTGCACCCGATCTGAGATGCTTCAGAGTCTCTGCAGAAATCAGCCTTTCCCATTTTTAGTTTCTTGTATACCAGGATTTATAACACTGTAGGAAATCTTGTAGGTCAAACCCCTTTCTGTTTCATTTTAGCTGTGCAACCCTAACTAAGTCTGTTTTCTGTGCTACTTTCCTGTGTACAACATATAGATAACAATAAGAATTATAATTTCTAATAGGTATATATATATATATGTGCATATATTTGTACATATATAGATATATATGTATGTAAAGATAAGTGTGTTCAATAAATTTTAACTGATTTTAGTGGCCATACTTCTCTTTTCAAGTCAAAATTTTCTGAAAAAATGGTTCTGTTTTATTTTTTATTTATTTATTTATTTATTCTGCATTTTAGGGAAGGGTCTACAGGGTGTTCAGGGTCTCACTACTAGATTGGACTCAGTGACCTCTGCCTGTTTACAGCCTCCCAAGAGCTGGGGTCTCAGCTCACTCCCGGGGCGGGGCCGGCAAGGCAGGCCCGGGGATTGAACTTCTGCTCCCTGTGCCTGCTTGGAGGTGCTTTCAACC
>NW_004524639.1:315468-359535 GCF_000260255.1 Octodon degus
GAGCCAGGAGGCTCTCAGGAGGACCAGAACTGGGAGATCATTCTGTCGCTCACACCCTGCAGGCCCCCAGGTTTCATACAGCTGCTTCTGATTGGGAATTCTTGGACTATCACACACACCAGCATTTAAATGTCAGAACAGAACAATTTCCAAAGAAACAGGAATTATGTTTGGATTGTCCAGCAGATTGGCCCCTTCTGCTTACTTTGATGATTCAGAGGGAATGTATGTGCTAGCAATTGTATTAAGCACTTTCAGTATCTGCAATCTTTGCCTTCAGCGCAAAGGAAAACATCACTATGTAATTCCTGCCTCCACTATTTTTAACTACTAGGCAAAGGAGAAGGGTGTATAGGGTGCTTTGAATAGAGCAACAGCACCTCTGTGAACAATGGGACCAGAAGTGACGGAGCCAAGGAGAAGGGGCCATGTGGACACGCACAGGTGTCATGGGAGGGGAAGTGCAAAGCAAACTGGAAGGCTTGAGCCTCATCATCAAGAAAATCTAAACAGAAATGCTTGTGTCCGTGTTTTTTGGCTCTACTTCTTGAGGATAAATTTCTCAGGTCCTCTGTGTCTCAATTCTAGTTATTTTGCAGTTTAAATCCAGTGCACTTCCTAACCTCTCTGCTACAGCCATGAACAGGGAAGAGTTTTGTTGTTTAATATGACATTATTTTGAGTTGAGTAGTTTTTGGAGTTGGTTTATTTTTAAGGAATAAAATATTAAAAAGAAATTAGGCATGATACAGAATTTCACTAAACAAAGTGATAGGAATTCCATAATGGTTGTGATAGGAATTGCATATTGTTGTCTCAAAATTAGTTATTCAGATTATCGGATGTACGTATGCAAAGTTGTTCAAAAAATTAAAAAGAAAGGAAAAAAAAATTAAGCATTAACTGTTCCTTTCAATAGACCAGTAAAAATCAGCAGTACAATTATCCAAGTTATCCTGCGTATATACATACATATTTTTCCCCTCCTTCCTTTTCCTTTCTCCTTTCCCTCATCCCAGTTCCAAAGAAGAACTTTCTAAGGAACAAATTTTCACAGAGTTGATACACTTTTCATTGCTTCCGAACAGGGGCAACAAGGCTTAGGAACAGGGCTTCATGCCAGCAGAAGAAGCCTAAAATAGGACAGAAAAGCATATTTGACAGAGGTGAGGACAGGGATTTCTGCTCTGCCTGGCTAAAATCATGGCCCAGCCTGCTCAGTTCTCTACCAGTATAGCCAAACCCACTCCCTACAATCTCATATATCCTTCTTTGATCTTCCTTTAGTTCCTTTAGTGGAATTTTTACCCAGGAAAATAAAGTGCATATCACTTGGGTAGTGGTATTATCTACCTACTGCAATAAAATGTCTGGCAAATGAATTTCTTCAGAGTTGCTTTCTGCTGTCTTTGGTAAACATTTGCCAGTAGATCCCAGCTCTAGATGTCCTCGTCTCCCCATCAGACTGTGTTAGTAGAGCTACAGCCTGTTGTACAGTGTATACGCAAAAATTCTTCAGCTCATCTAGTTGTACTTTAAGCACTTCTCAGCCTCAGGCTTCCAGCTCTTCTGGCTGCTCAGATTTTCTAAATTGGACGCTCCTAATAACGGCATCAGCAGCAAAGGGATCTAGGGATGGTCATCTTACTGAATGTTTATTTTCTTAATTTGAAGGCAAAGCATCTTGGCAGCAATTAAGAAAACACAGACTCTACAGTCTGCTACATGATATTTCCTCAAGAGCCTCGTGAATGCCCTTAAAAAGGCAACAGCACGCTGTTACCCTCTACCCACAGTATCGCATATGTGAGTTCATCTTAGAACAAAGATGACTCCTCAGTGACTACAATAAGAAAGAAGCTGACTCAGCTTCCAAATTATCCACACACCTGCTAGGCATTTTGCAAGCAAATAAGGCAAATCAGAGATATACAAACAATAGCACCCACATCAAGATGCTTTGATATGACTTTCCAACAAATAAAATACTGTGATATTTGTTCTTGCTGTCCCCAGTCTAGTCCTCCTTGATGTGACATTGTTACCCTTACCTTCCAACTTTCATTTATTGTTTGTTAGGAAAAGTTTAGTTTCACTCATAGGATACAAAATGGAACATGTGGTCTGGTTTAGCCTGGTCACTTCCTTCCATCCTATGTGACACAGTGTGCTAACCCACACGTCCCAAGGGAGGTAGGAAGTGAGAAGAGTCCCCCTGAAGGTTTCTATTTAAACTCTCAGAAAACCAGAATCACAAGAGCTAGACTGAAGAGGTGTCCACGTATACTGGTCTTGGTGTCTCTTTGCAGAGCTGAGAACTAAAGCAGTTCTGAAGAGACAGAGCCAAGAGATGGGTCCTGGTAACATTATCTGAGCCCTGAATTAAGCTGTGCTTAGGAGGGAACTACCCCTGGGATTTACAGGGTACACTGTACAGTATGTTTCCACTGAGCATAAGGGAACACAACAGTGGCAAGAATAGAAGTTTTGCTGCAGCTGGCACTTTCCAGTTCAAGAAATATTACTTGAAAGACCTTCCCCACCCACACTCCTCTGCTCCTCATCCAGATCCATCCTCAGCCAGCCAGTGGTCTTCTGTCAGCTTTCTAAACTAACCAGTGATCTTTTTGGCCACGAAATGAAATGTTTGACTGTACTCAGTCTCTCATAACCATCTCTGAAGTAAGACTGCAATCTGGGTGAGCATCACAAACAGGCTTCACACACTTCTGGGACTAAGGGGCAGCCTAGGTGGTGACAAATGCCCGCCCATCAATTACAAAAGCACCACTTGACAAAGCTGGGGTCTCAGCTCGAGTGCTCCCGACCTTCATCTCATTAGGTCTGTTTCAAATTTGCTGGTGAAGTTATTTCTTCATATCATCCTAACAGACCGGGTTAGAAGACAGGTATGCTATGTGCGAACTTCAAATGCAGCCTGCTTAGTATTCCACCTGAGGGTTATTTTATACCTGGTGACAAAAAGTTGGTTCAGTAAAATCACAGGAAAATATAAATATCATTTTAGCATATAATTCATGGATCTGAAGTGTTATTCCTATCCAATTGCAAATGACTTTTCTAGTTCCTTCTCATTCAACAGTCTCCAACAAGTCGAGACTTTCAGTCTTAAATATTCTAAGTCTATACCTCCCCATCTGTTCTTATAAAAAGTCTTTCATGTATGAATATAATTTGTAGCCACAAAAAATAAATCATATCAGATATTTCAAGAGAAAAAAAATAATGCAAGAGTATGATTTAAAAATACACAACAGGAATGGTAAAAAATGACAGGCCACCCTGAGATAATCATAGGAAACAGCTTAGTGTGAAAAGATAGGGTGAACAATGGGAAAAGAAGGGCCGGCAAGATAGTTCAGCAGACTACGCGCTTGCTTAGGCAAGCCCAGGCATTGGGGTACGATTCCCAGTACCACAATGCTGGCCCTGCCTCCGGGGCACACTGAGCTGGCGATGGAGTCTGGGTGTTGTGGCACGCGCCTGTAATCCCCGCTTCTGAGGAGGCTGAAAACAGGAGGATCACTATGAGTCTGAACTGCATAGTGAGACCCCCCACCCCCACCCCCGCTCGGCTACAGCAGAGGTAGATGCCTGAGAAGAACTCTTGCGGAGGTCGACACAGATCTTGAGGTGCATGTTTGCATAACCCTCCTAATTCGAATGTTTAATAGCCCTCGGCTTGGGAGGGCAAAGCTGACAAAAAAGATACACATCCACGAAACTTCCTTCCCTCCTCCAGTCTTCTTCCATGTCTCTCGGCTTTGAGGGACCCAGAGATGAGCCCGCCTAGGAGGAAAAGGAAGTGCCCTGCGCAGAGCCCCACTTCCGGTGTGATGGAAGAGCACACTAGAGCAGTGGTTTGGAAGCTAAGAAATCCTACCTTAATACTTAGATAGGATCTCACCCCTGCAACCTGGAGCATGTGACCTGATTCATCTGATTTCAAATTTTCTGCACAGCACTTCACAGTTACTTCCCTGATCATCTCTGATTACAATTTCTTTATTTCTTCTTTCTTTCTTTCTTTCTTTCTTTCTTTCTTTCTTTCTTTCTTTCTTTCTTCCTTCCTTCCTTCCTTCCTTCCTTCCTTTCTTTCTTTCTTTCTTTCTTTCTTTCTTTCTTTCTTTCTTTCTTTCTTTCTTTCTTTCTTTCTTGATCCTCCTGTCTCAGCCTCTGAGATTACAGGCATGTGCTACTACACCCAGTTTCAGTGGCTGGCTGAGACCCGCACATATGCGGTACTGGGAATCCAACCTTGGTCCTTCAGCTTGCAGGTAGGCGTCTAGACCGCTGAGCAATCTCCCCAGCCCTTTAGTTACAATTTCATATTTTAACTGGACCCAAATTTTCACTGAAACTTCACTTTAGGAATTTTTTCTCCCTGATTTTCATCATCCCAAAAGTGGAATGTAAAACTCTATCTTTTAAAATCTCAAGCGAGAATTACCTAGAAGAAAAATTGGTTTTGAAAATTTGGAAAAATGAAGGACCAAAATATGATAAAGGATTGGAACTTAAATGTTAGGGGTCCTGTATAGGAACTGATCCTCAATCATTTTATCCAACTAGAACTCCCCTCTGTCTTTATTTTATTGGGTTCTCTAAACATGCTCCTGATACTCTGATTTGAACTTCCAAGGTCCTCTACATTTTCTTTATTTCCTAATTTCTTCACTGCTTCTCTCAGAATTCCACTGAACTCTTTATTTATACTGAAATTTCTCATTCCAGATTTACGCTGCTGAAAATTCTTCTATCTTCTATGGGCTTGAAACAATTATGAATTCATATGCAGGTGAGAGAAATATTACAAATAGATCCAGTGTACTTTACTCAGTTTTCCTTAATGGTCGTATCATGTAAAACTGTAGTACAATATCAAAATTAGGATGTTGAGCGGGATTTAGCCAAAATCCAAAACCTTTGCACTGTGTAATGATCTTGCTATTGGTTGACTTCTTGAGGACAGCCACTCTTTCTAGGGTAAGACCGAATCTCAGCGTTGTTTGAATTTCCATCACTCAAATGACCAATGATGTTGAACATTTCTTCATTTACTTATTTGCCATTTGTATTTCTTCATCTGAGAAGTGTGTGTTCATCTCAGATGCCCATGTTTTGATTGGGTCTTTTGATTTTGAGGGCCTTCTTTTTAAAAAATTCTTTATATGTTATAGATAGAAAGGACTGTTAATTTTATACAATGTACTGGAAAGCGTCTTTTCTTTCTGATATTATATAGGATTATTATTGATTTTAAAAGTATTTGAAGTAATTTTCTAGTGAGATAATCTGGACATGGTGACATTTTAGCGATTTAAAGCTATACATTTAATTTAATTCATGGTTTTTGGATGACTGAAATGATCACCTTCATATTAATTAAGTTGTCATAATTTATATATTCAATGGATTGATCCAACTTGTCAATTTATAACATCCTGCTATTGAATCTACCCCTTAAGCTCTTCATTTATTTTCATCTTCAGAATGAAAATGCTCATTTGGTTTTTTTGTATCTTCTATTGTTTTATTGAGACCTTTATTTCTTGACAGATACTTGCTATTTTTTATTTGTTTTAAGATTTCCATAATTGTTCAGTGCAATATTTTTAACATGGGTGCTCCAAAATCTTGTCCAGTATTTCTAACATCTCTGATACCCTAGTACTGTTACTCAAAGAATGTCCTTTTTGTTAAATTTGAGGTCTTTCAAACTGAGTGCTATCACACTGTGCTCTGAGATTCTGGATCTTGTTCAAGACCCCACAGACAAACACACACACACACACACACACACACACACACACACACACACACTCCTGCTAGTTTTCTTTCTCACCACTGGAGTAGACCAGTGAGGTGAGTTGTCTTATTTTTGTTAGGTGGAAGCAGAATTCCAGTTTCCATTGTAGCCTCTTTGAGACTCGACACGGGAATCCTTCACGATTGCTGGTTGGAAACAGAAGGTCCTGATCTTCAGGGATCTTCCCTGAACTTTCAATGGAAGTGACATTAACCACAATCTTGGTCAAGAATGGAGAGTGGGAATAATACAAAATGGAAATGTTTTCTTGACATCTGTTACTATTACGGTTTGTGTCTAGATGTCCCTCCAATCTGCATGCTAAGGGGGTGGGCTTTCCAGAAGTGTCTGAATCTAGAGTTTGTGATTCATTCATGGTCTATGCTAGAATTAAGGGTATGAGTGCTGCCCTGCCCAAGGCAGGTAGCGTGGATATGATGTAAGGCCAAAAGACTCTTATCTCTCTTTCTCTCTTGCTTGCTTTTTGCTGTCTTCTGTTACCATGAGCAGTTTCCCCTCTGCCATGTGCCACACTTGCAATGGAAGTGTGGATCAGAACTGGTGGATTACAAACCGAAGACGCTACGAATTGTGAGCTACATAAACCTTTGCTCCCTTACTTTTGGGTGTGGATCTTTTGTCCCAGCAATGAGAAAAGAAATTAAGGCAGTCAGGAAAATGATCCTTGGCAGTGTGTCTGGCACAGGATGTGGTTATACCTACTTACCTGGTAAATAAGAATTTACTGAATACTCTTGGAGCAGCTGTCTGAGGCTCCTTCTTGCTTCCTCTGCATGAGAAGTTTGCCCCACACAGCTTGTTCACTTGTCATGTTGAACCAGAAGCTCCCGACAGATATTTGTGCCCAAGAAGGCGCAAGTGTTTAGCTGTGATTTGATATAAATATTTCATGGATATTGCGCCTTCAAATAGGCTTTATTCCAATAAATTTTTTAACTTCCCTTTCCCAGGACTAAGCACTAGCATAGATAGTGACCCAAGCTGATCCAGATTTCTCACGCTCTGGCCACAGAGAGGATTGAACACTTCAGACTTCTCCTCGCCTTTTTCTGGTCTTATACGTCTGGAGTGAGATAGAGCATTTTCTTTTTTCTGGTCAGAAAATATAAGGCTTCATTCCTTGAAAAATCAACAGGCACCTTCCCAGGTGAAATGAAATGAGACCATATTTGTTTGGTTAGAATTATTCCTCTACTTTTCTCTTCTTCATTGCACCACAAAGATAGAATATTTGTCTTTACTTTTTATGTAGTAAGCAACGAGCATGAGGTAAGTGTTCAGCAAATGCTTATACAATGAGTGAATAAATAAAGGACTAGGTATGTCTTTGCAGTAAATCTTAGCTATTAGGAAAATTAATAAGATCAACAGGAAAGATTTCATGTGCTCTATTTTTTTAAAATTACTGAAGTTTACCAAAGCCAAGTAAAGAATATGATTAATTATATTGGATGATACCACAGTCTCAATATTTCTCTGCTCTACTTTCTTTCTGTTTCATTGTGGGAATAAAACGAGGTCAGAACCCCAGAGACACACACTTCCCCTCACCTGTCACCAGAAAGAAGCCTTGCACTTGGGATCATCTCAGAGCAGGATGCTTCATTACCTCTGCCTCTTTCTTTCTCCCTACCTTGTGTTGGTAGTGAAGTCTCTGACAGCCCTGCCTCCTTGTCTGTGGCCTAGAACTGTGTAGCCAGGAAAGCATGCTGTACCAGACTTTGTCAAATTATTTTCTGCAATGATATTTTGCCTTGTAAATGATCCCTTCATTTCCTAGTGGTTTTGTGGCCCAAGAGCTGTGCCTGAGGTGGCAGCTTGGGGAATAACTGAGGGCTTCTCGAACTTTAAAGAGAATCACCCAGGGATCTTGTTAAATTCAAAATTTAGTCCAATAAGCCTGGGGTGGACTTGAACTTCTGAATTTCTAAAAAGTTCATAGCCAGTGTTCCTGGTGAGCCTACCAAATCATTAACAGGAAAGACAAGGCTATTTTGAACCTCCAAATCTTTCACTGTATATTTGGAATGATAACCTCTGCCTTGGTGACCTCCAGAGTTGCAGTAGAATATACTCAGAAGGTTTTTGGGATTTTGGACTCACTGAACAGATCTGCTCTGTTCTTAGTTTGCCTGCCATTGCGGGCACCAAAGTTCAGCCACTTCCAGCATCAATCACCCCCCAAGTGGAAATGTAGTTCCCAAGTGTAACTGAGTCGCAAGTAAACAACCACTGTCTCAAGCTTTCCTGCTAATATTGGTAGCAAAAATTCTCAGGTGTATTATCTTTTATAAGAGAATACTTATACTGGAAGGAGCATCACATGATATTTGTGGGAATAGATTACAAAACTGGTTGAAGGTCAGAATTTACATGACGGCTAAAGTCAACTCACACAGCCTGACTAAGGGGGATGTCTACAGGGCTGGGAGGCCACTATGGCCTCCAGATGATTTTTGTACAGGTATTTTCATCCTCCTACCAAATTAAATTTTATGCCCCTTATTCTGTCACTTTCCAAATAAAGGCACAGTGTGTTGAGTTGCTTGTGTCTTCCTCCTATTTCTTAAATTCTGGAAACCAAGGGACTAGTTTAATAATGGGGCTATGGAAAACCAGAATATTAGAATGATGAATTCTCAAGGCAAAAGAAATTTATTAAAATAAATGGACTGAAAGAGTCACACTGATTCACACCACCCAGATAAGGGATTATCTTATTGGAGGGGACAAAATTAAGGATAGTAAACATCTATCAGAATTCAAAATGTTTCCCACTTTGGAGTTGTCTTTGACTTTTATGATGCAAATTGAATGGTAGAACTTGTCTTTCCCTTACGAACCATGCTGCAGGCAAGAGTCAACATTGAAAAAGTTCAGTTATGCCTGCCTAAGATGTTCTATCTTGAATTATGGCATGATTAAAGACTAGAAAAATGAGTGTTGATATTTGCTGGCTTTTGCTTTTTGGTTTGGTCCCCCATGGCAAAAGGAACACTCTCACTTGATTGTTCTTCATCAAAGGTTATCTTCCTGCTAGTTCCATGCAACTAGATTGATTTTTGTTTGATTTGTTAGTTTCTTCCTTCAATCACCTAGAAGTACTGTAAATACCTAGTTTGCATTGAATAAATTCTCTAGCAGTGAGGAAGTCAAAGTCATTCTCTGTGGCTTACAATTAAATATACTGTAATAGACTGATACACTGTTGAAACCCATGGTATAAAAATAAGAATCCACCACCACAGAGTTGAAAACAAGTCAACATCACTGAGACAAATGTCGATGTGAGGGAGACGTGGATTCTAACCAATTACTTATGGTAATTACTGGTGTTATAGCTGTATTTGAGATAAGCCTAACAGAAATCTGATCATTTAATTTAGATTGTAAAGGACTAGACATACTGAAATAGAGAAAATGGAGATTATGGGAGAGATTTCCGACAGAGGCATCTATTTATGCCCTACATGATAAACAAGAGCATTTTTAAGGAGCACTGTGATAAGCATGCTCTGCACAGTTATGTAGAGAATATCAACTCAATGCTCCACCTTAGAAGAGTGCACAAATGTATTTTTCCTTGCATGAATTCATTTTCTGTTAGAATTTCCAAGTTAGTTAGTAGAAACAAAATTTGACTGAGCTCAAAGTTCTCCTCTCATGCACTTTAGCTGAATGTAAATTCTGTGAGATTCGCACAGCACTATCCACGTCATCTAGGTCACTGTTCTCCCGCCACATTGGTGTCTGTAAAGCACTGTCACTAGCTGGCCTTGCACTGTTAGTCCTTACAGGTCACTGTCAGCACTCTGTCTTCCCAGAAGGATCTGCAGGCCAACTGTGCTCTCCATGGTGTCTGCTCTGTACCTATCTCCAGCTCATGAAAAATACATGTTCACTACTACAACACCTCAGAGAGAGCCTACGCAGGTGTCTTGCCTAGATATTTCTGTTCTACTCCTCCAATAAAATGGAGAGTGGCACGTATTTAGATTCTTCCTAAACTCCAAGGCTTTGTTTTAGGAGTGAGATACACTGATCCTCTCACAATCAGTTGGCTAAACCCATCTGAACATCTTATTTTCTATTACGCCCTAGAACTTTTACACTGCTGGGCTTTTCTGTTTTGTTGGGGAAAGATCTTGAAGCAGAAGAGAGGAATAGTAAATAGATTTGACAGTTCATTGCCATTTTCTCAGAAATTTTTTTAAAAACATTTGCATTCTAATAGGTTTGTTCTCTCTGTACTTTTAGTGACCCTCTTTTCTTAGATCAATGGATGTCTCTGATCTAAGATTCTTATCTGTCTACAAATGTAAATGAATAACATTTTCCACAAAACTTAACACATACTGGGAGTTAGTCCTATATAATATGTGGCTTTAAATGTATATTCAAAAAAAGATAAAAGTTATAATATATTATTGCATTCTTCAACATAAATGTATAGGAGTAAAACAAGACTAATTCATACCCCACTGCTGATTATCCCCATAAACTAGAATTAAAAATGAATTTAAGTTATCCAATTTTTTAATTATTTCTGGTTCTTATCTATATTTTATTAATTTCTCTTATAATTAATTTTACTTTTATTCAGGGCTACTTTTAAAGTTGTAAACATGAAAACATGAGGTCTAATGAAGTATATTCAAAGTGTAGAAACTGACTGGGTAGAACTTTGAATGACATTATTAACAGGCAAGGAGTTTTGCCTATACATGGACAAAATAACAGGTCAGTGCAATTATTAAATTATTATTAAACTGGAGCTGCCAAACTTTTCCTTCAACATCAAGGTGTTCAACAGAATTGAAGAATAGAAAGCTGACGGGAGGTTAGTAATGGAGCTGATGCAATGGTTGGATTGAGAAATACTGAAGGGGGCTGGTGAGATAGCTCAGCAGACTAAGCACCTGATTTGGCAAGCACAGAGATCAGGGTTTGATCCCCAATCCCACATGCTGCAACAGCTCCATCCCCAGGGGTGCTGAGCTGGTGACCAAGTCTGGGTGTGGTGGGGCACACCTGTAATCTCAGCACTGGGGAGGCTGAAAACAGGAGGATCACTGCGAGTCTGAGCTGTGTAGTGAGACCTTGTGCCAAATACATAAATAAGAAAAAGAGAGGGACAAATGCTGACAGTTCTCATGCAGCAGTGACAAGAGTTTGGGGAAGAAAAGGAAATGGAGAATAGGCCAGACAGGGGCAACTAATGCTCACACCACTAAATTTTCTGGCAGCACCCTAAAATAGTATGATATCAGAGCTGCAGAGGCCGAGAAGTGGGCCAGCTTAAACTCTCATAAATGAAATGAATAAACCACCTCAAGCAGATCTAGCCAAGTTGATACAGTGCATCAACAATGAAAGAGTCAAAAAGTCCTCCTGTCAGAGGCTTGGTTTCCAAGATTGCAGCAGTGCGGGCTGGTAGAACTTTTAAGAGGTGAGGTCTAGTGGGTGGTAGGTGGAGACCTTCCTGGTGTGTTCTTCCTGCCTGGTGATGTGACACCTTCACCCGTGTGTACACCAGCCTTTGACATTGCCCTCTGTGTGTCCCCCATCAGAACTGAGCCAGTGCAGATACCATGCCCTTGAACTTCCAAACTGCACGCTAAATGAACCTTTTACCTTAGTAAGGTGTCAGGTGTTTTAACTATAGTGCTGAAAACCTGCAAATTACACCTAAACCAGGAAGGCCCATAGTAGTTCTTTCTTAATATGTGAAAATTTAGTGTTTGAGTCGAGAGCCGTGTATGGCATGAACTGCTCTTTTTCACTTCTCACAAATCTGCAACGCCAACACCCACAATATATATTTACTTTTTATAAATAATGTGTATGTATACACATATTATATGTCATATTATATATACAATACATAATTTCTTTTTGAGGGATAGTACTTAATGATACCAGCAAAATTTGACTGACATAATAACTGTTCCTCAGCCCTTTGTGTATATGCACATACACACCCATGTATTGTGGACACTGCCTGCACTCTTACACACCTGCACATACACACACACGCACACAAGCATGCACACATGCACACACACACGCACACACGGAGTAGCGCATGCACGAGCACCACACTGGATTTCTGTCTGTGCCCTGAACTATAGAGGAGGTAGACACCAAATGCTACTGGAAATCTCTTTCTCCTCTTTTCCTCTTTCTCTCTCCTCTTCCCATTAGTATCATAGCAATTCTTCTATGGGACTAAAAGGCAGCCCCTAGGGCCTGCTAGATGGCTCAGTGGACTAATTGCTTGCTTAGGCAAGACCGGGGTTTCATTCCCTGCACCACGTGCCATGCCAGCCACCCCGGGGCTCACTAAGAAGCAACTGAGACTGGGCATGATGGCAAATGCCTGTAATCCCAGCTCTGGGGAGGCTGAAAACAGGAGGATCACTACAAGTCTGAGCTGCATAGTGAGACCCTGTACCAAATACTTATAAAATGAAATAAAGTAAAAGGCAGCCTTGCCACAAATGCATTGCATCTGACGATATCTGAAATAGGTAAACCCAGCCACTTCCCCCTCCCTTGGCTTCATTTATCTCTGAAATGGATTTGCTTAGGCTCCTGGATAGCCGAGCTCTGCGGCACGCAGTTCATGGCTCCGCCCAGCAGACGTCCTCCTGGAGATGTGACTTTCCAGGTTCATCACCATCCCCGCAGTGTGCAGACGAGGGCAGTCTCTACTGCCCCCAGCCCATGAGAAGAGAGGAAAAGGAAATAAGCTCAGCGATTACTTACAATACAAAATCTACTCAGTCTAAAACATCATGCTTCCCCTGAGATTATTTTTTGTTACTAAAAGATCTCCTTTATGAAGTGACTGTGATAATAGATTTTTTTTTTTTGCAAAATGGTCTTATTACAAAGCAAATAGATAACTCTCTCCTAGTTCTCCACTAAACTAATAATATGGTCCTTGAAGTACAGACATCTGGGAATCAGAATCTGTCCTGCCCTTGAGGAGGAAAAAGAAGAACTGGAGACTTTGACATCGTCTGATTTACCAGGTCTACGTGTGTGAAACGCAAGATGGAAGGGCCGACAAGAGGCAGGTGCTGGGGCACGGAGCTGCTTTCTCAGCATGGAGATATGGCCTACAGAGCTGCTATCTTAATTCATTTCTGCAGAAAGTTCCAAAGAAGGCAGCATTATGTCTTTTTCAAGATAAGTAAATTAACATTCAATGCTTTTAAAAGGTTGACTTGAATGATACAGCTGATAGCAAGAGAAGGTAACTTGTACCTGAGAACAAGGTGCGGATTTTCCCCCTTAAAGGCTGTGGCACTTTTAGGTGCAGTCTATCAATTTCCAAGAATCCTGGCCAAGTGGCATGTCACAGGGCTCCTGGGTCACAACAGTCCCGCAGAGGACATTATGTGTGACCTCCACATGGTGCTTTTACTCTTTCCTTTTTTTTTTTTTTTTTTTTTTTTTTTTTTTTGACTTGTAGTGATCCTTCTGCTTTCAGCCTGCCAATCACTGGGATTACAGGCGTGCATCACCATGCCCAGTCTCAGTTGCTGTCTCAGTGGGTCCCTGGGCAGGGCCAGCACAGGATGCTGGGGATTGAACCCTGGTCACTGCGCCTGCTGAGCTATCTGGCCAGCCCTTTACTTCCTATTTGAATCACTCTGGACCTCAGGGAGCAATTGACCACAGCTATGTTTAACTTTCCTTTTTTTGAAATAAAGTTATTGATTATTTTGAATTCCAAGGAATGAGTCCTTAAGTGGTTTTGCCTTTTCCACTTCTGTTGTCAAATAGAGGAAATATATCAGAGGGAAAAAAAGTGAAATGCATAGGAATATGGGATATTTCTAGATACAGTTATTATCTAGCAGTTATCTACAAGTAAATTGCACTATAATTGGCCCTAATTACAGTCTAGAGACCTCCAAAGGATGACATTGAAGAATATTTAGAATCCTTAACCTTAGGTTGGGAGACCCGTGTCTTTGACATCAAGTCTAACTTAATGAAATGACTGCATTACATTTGGTAAAAGAATTATGATACCATCATGGAAGATTTATTTTGTTTATTGAAATAAAGATGAAAAGGCTAGCTCTTTTAAGAAGCACAGGGTAACTCTACTAGTATAAATACAAAGGAATTTACAATAAAAGTCAATCACCATCAGTATGTGCAATTGAAGTATATTTATGAAAATGTTATTCGCAAATGCAGATTCAGAACAACTGATTCTTGGAATTGGAAGATGGTCAGAGAAGCACGCCTGGGGAAGGCAGTAAGTACCTAACGTAACTAATGAAAAATTCGTTTAAAGTAGGGACAGACATTTCAGCAGAGTGCACAAAGGTGAAGATGAACAACTGCGTGCTGGGGAAATTTCAAACAACTGGAGATGATGCGAGCCGTCACTGCTCCACTTAGCAGGTACCAACCATAAGGAGGCTGCGTGAGAGCTTGTAAAATACGCTCCTCATTTCTTTGCTGCCTACAGAGAGAAAATTGTTTTCATTAATGCATTTTTCCTTTATTAAAAGTAACAGTTGGGGCTGGCCACACAGCTCAGCAGACTAATGCGCCTGCAAGCAGGTGCAGGGGCCGGGGGTTGGAACCCCAGGCCCTGCCTTGCCCGGCCCACCCCCGGGGTGTGCTGAGACAGCAATTGAGACCGGGCGTGGCGGTGCGCGCCTGTAATCCCAGCTCTTGGGAGGCTGTAAACAGGCAGATCACTAGGAGCCCGCTCTAGTAGTGAGACTCTGAACACCCTGTAGACCCTTCCCTAAAATACTAAATAAATAAATGTAACAGTTGTATGATGAGGTAATAAAATATTTTAATTCACCTAAAGTCAAGAGTCACAGTTTTTTCTTCATTCAAGGGTATTATTTGAATTAATAGAAACTACAAATAATGATCTCTCCAGTTATATAAGGATAAGAACCTGTTTTACTCGGCGCATTATTTTCTCCTTTATAAATGTTTAATAATATTTTTATATTGGCTATTTGCCCAAACAGCCAGGTGCCTCTCTCCTACAGATGCATATTTAAACGTATGGATTTTCCCCTCCCAAGGTCACCTTGCCTCTCTACGAGGACCTGTTACACATGACTAATCTTTAGGCCCTAGAGCGACAGTCATCCACACCTTCGAGATGCTATGAAAAGATAGTGGACTTTGGATTTCAGCTCTGCTGCTTATCTGCGAGACCTGCAGAAATCGCCCAGTTTGCTCAGCCTTAACCTCTATGCTTGTAAAATAATGAAAATAACATATTCTTTATAAGGTTCTTTAAGGTTAGCTGAGAGGAGTTCTCAAAGCATCTAACATCACAGAAAGGACATTTCAGTTCTCTCCTTTCTTTATACTCTTAGCAATCTATCCAGTGTTTTTAACTTTCTTTTTTTCAATAACAAAACTAATAAGGTTAAGTTAAATTTACCAAATTTAATTGGATGATTTCTTGTCAGTTCTAAAGAGTTAGATACATGTACAAAAGGAGATACCAGACCCGTGGTGGCTAACCTATGACACACATGCCACAGCAGGCATACTGTTGAAAGCGCTAAAAGATTTTTGATCCCTGTACTAGGCAGTAGGCTGTAAGCCAGATCCAGAAAATGGCCCCCAAACTGCACAGTGTAGCCGTATTATTTTTGAACTATGTTTCTATCCTGTCTAGGGGTCTACACAGAAGCCCAATTCCCATGCCAGTAATTTATTTTGGCACATTTTCAAAGTTAGAGAAAGTACTTTCAAGTAGGCTCAACGTCGCCTCCGCAGTTTCCACTGAAGCTACATCTCATAAAGGCAAGAAGGAAGGGCAGAGAGGAACAGGTAAGAAAGAAAATGGCCTGCTGGGAGCTGAGGCTTTCAATCCTTGTTCCTAACAAGATTATTCATCTTGGACTCTACCTGTGCAGCCCTTCCTACAACAGGTCTTTCGGCATCTCTTAAACGCTTGAGATATTTATCCTGAGAGTACACGAAGCTTGCTTAAGGGTGAGCTTCATGGACTTCAAGTTCACCCAGAAAAAAAGCAAACAAACAAAAAACCACTAATTGATTCTTTTGAAACTAAGTATAATATTTCTTTCAAATAAAAGCTAACCGTTTTCAGCAACCGACAGGATCTTCCTGATGAAGCCTTGCTGATTTCTCTGGCGTCTTGGCGTCTCCACCTCTTCCCATGCCCTGCATTGCTCTATGCTCCTGGAGAGAAGATCCGGGCCAGAGGATGGTGGTTCAAGAAAAATAAAGCACTGCAACGCAGATGCACTGAGCTACAAGTCAGAAATCACAGGTGTGTGCCACAGTCTCTGTGTCCTGAGAACTTCAGAGGCCAAAGTTACCTATGATTGCACATCTTGGGAAATGCGGGTTTTTGTTTGTTTGTTTAGTTTAGTTTTGTTTGGTGGAACCGGGGATTGAACTCAGGCCCTTGAACTTGCCAGGCAAGCGCTTATTCTACAGAGCCATCTCCCCGGCCCCAGGAAATGCATTATTGAACAGATAAATTTGAACTGAGCCACCAGAACTTTTTGTCTCTTAGAATATTTATTTTGTTGTAGCATATGCTTCTTGGTAAGTATTTGAGAAATGCAGATGAGTATTTTTTTTAAAAAGCAAGTGAAAACTATTATGAATTAAATGGCCCAAGACACGTGTCAGACATCATTCTAGGGCCTGGAGGTAGAATATGGAACAAGAGAGAGACAGTTGCTGTCCTCATAAGATGCACTCTTGGGAGGACAGCAGTAAAAAAAGCATACAGGGGTGTGTGTGTGTGTGTGTGTGTGTGTGTGTGTACAATAAGTAGTGATAACAGTAAAAAGAAAAGGGATTTAAGGGGATTAAAGTATCTTCTATCACATTTAGGGAATAGTTTGATTCCAAAATTGTCATTATTTCTGAAATGCAAAAATGCTGCAGTGACTATGTTCACGTATGGAATGTGTGCATTATTTATTGCTATGCAGTGAATGTCTGGATGTCAGTTCCTGCCAAATAATGTTAGAAATACTGATTGTTCTCCGCTGTATGCTGAGCAACACTGCGTGTTTCTTTCATGTTTTGAAAGTTTGTCTACATTTTAGCCCCCAAAGAGATTTTTTTTCTAGTATTTTATTTTCCAATTACTTCTGAGTTTGAACAATGTTCTTAGTTCTTTGCATTTATTTATTCCTGAATTTTGCTTTCATGTGTTGGTTTAAGTCCAGAGATGAACGTGGAAAGAAAGATGTCCCAGTTAGAGATAATGAGAGTAACAGACATGGAAGAGAAACCTCATAAAGGCAGTGTGACAGGAAGTGCAGGACGCTGTGATGGCTGAGCATGTGATGTGACCGCTCGGACAAACTGAAGTACAGAAAACGATTTGCTGCTGTCGATAGAAAACACGGCCCTCATGTTCTGTGCTACACGGGTAAGATTGAAGATCGCTAGGTATTGCTCTCTTTTCCTGTCTTCTTTATGATCTGATTACGCATTCACCTTGTTCAATCCAGAAGTGAACATGTGAATTCTGACCAATAACACAAGGATCAAAAGAAGGACTAGAGCTCTCATATTCATTGTGCAATTCTCTATCTCCTCTTTGTCTTTTCCCTGAGTTTGAAAATATAAACAATGTTCTTTCAACTTTGTCTCTGATAAAGATGATCAATTACTGTTTAAAGTTTGCACAGTCACAGAGGACAGAATAGACTTCACACACATTCAAGTACCCAACGGCACATGTTAAATGAAAGACTGTACAGACACACACATGAGGAACCGCAGACACTGTGAGCTATTGCTGTGCCTTTAATAAGCCTTCTCTCAATTTCCACGGTAACACTCAAGGAGCAATTGCCAGCTTCATAGAGGCAGCCAGTTACATAAGAGGTGGGAACTCCACAAGTCCAGGTCACTATAGGTACTGAACCCTGCTAAACGCCCAGCACACACTGAAGCCAAAGGAAATGAATTAGCTCCCTTGCAGAAAGCCAGGAAGCCTGCAGCTAGCATGCACAGAGCACCGGTACATGATGCACACGGCTTCACTGAAGCCTCGCCTCTGAGTAGAAAGCATTATCCTCTGGTTACGGGAGAGAAAGTTGAAGTGGTTATCCTGCTTGTTTCCCCAGCCTACAAAAGCCATGTTAAGTCCTGAGCAGAGGAGACCATTCTTGAACATCAAAACTCACTGAATCAAGTATTCTAACTGGTACTTGGAATGCAAATGGGGATAGCTCCATGCTGGAGTCGACTGTAGGGCAAACAGGAGGCAGAATGGTGCTGCAGGACAGTCCCGATCGTGTCGCTCGCTGCAGGCCACGGCGCTAATGAGGCCCCGTGGTGAAGCCCGCCCAGCCCTCAGGAAGTGCCCTCACACGCAGGTGCGCGGCCACGCTTCCGGTTACAGACTTTCCTTTTGCTCCTCTTATTATTCAATCCAGTAAATCAAAAAGGAAACAGGAGCTGTTTTCTCTAGGGTGCCAAGCTAAGACATTTCAAAATCTCAATTTCTGTAATAAAATAAACAATAGATAGTATAATGTGCTTATAGATTATTGGCTTTCCAAGAAAGCTTGCTATGAAGTCTGCATTTGACTATAAGACTAGCATAAATAGACTCATAAAATGAGCGCAGTACTTGTCTAACATTTGTCCTTTATCAGTCTATGTACCTATAATATGTGTGTCCGTCTTTTTAGAAGATTTGTAAGGCTGTAGAATACGCTGTCATGTATTCATGGAATGAATATGGTGGACTGGATATTTGCTGTCTAGACATGTGTTTCTTTGCGGTGTGGGTCAGGATGAAAACTTCATTAGGTATGCAGAAATCAGCTCAGTGGGTAGCAAACAGTAATCACACACACAAACACACAAGACACACACAACAGAACATAATAAAAAATACTAAACTACAATACATATCAAAATAGAAAGTACCGTTGTATAAAATTTTGCTTTAAGTTTGCATATCTTGTCATGTAATAAATTCTGGACCAAAACTGTTTAAAAGCTCCTGTTCTAAACTGGAATATTTTCTGAAACAATGAAGTGATTAAGAAAAGTCTCCGGTACATACATGGCTTATAAACAAAACATAGGTACAGTATCTAACTTTTCTCAACATACTTCTTCACAAATAACGTGCGAATAATACAAAGTTGTGTTTGAAAATTCCTAAGACAGCACCAGAAAAATGGCAAATAAATAGTAGCTGTTATTACTGTTACCAAACGATTCAGAGCAGAAGAGAAGAATAAAACCTTGCTGCAAACGCCGTGTTCCTCAAGCACCCTAATGGACATGTTCTGTGTTAGGGTTTACATCGAAATGTTCCCCTAAAGCATCGGGTGACCACGGACAGGACCTTTAGGATCAGACTGTAGCACATTCTAGCTGACTGACTGTCAGCACCATTGTTAAGAGTGGGGCACGTGCAAAGGGGTGTCCCTGTGACCTCGCAAGCTATAGCTCCCGTCCCTCGGGTACTGGGTCCCGGAGACTCCTTCTATGGATTCTTTTTAGGTTCTTCTTGTCCTGAATAAGGACTTGGGTAGAAAAAATGCAAAATTTAAGGTTTGCATCTATTAAAAACAGGAAAAGAAAATAAGCGTGCTCTGCAGTGTGGGTGAGGGCCAATGAAAGGAATGCAAGGAAAGCAGAGAAATAAATATGGCTGAGCCCAGGGTGGACCACTGGAAGAGGTAACAGAGGCTGCCAGATTCATGGCGGCAGTCTTCTGTGTCTCTCACTCCTCGGGCTGATCTTAGCCTAGCCAATCTAAAACCTACTAGAGGTGTGGTGGCAAGTGCCTGTGATCCTAGCTCTTGGGAGGCTGAGATAGGAGGATCACCAACCTTGGGCTACGTAGTGAACTCAAGGCCATCCTGCACTACATAATGCATAGCAAACACCTTTTTTTCCCCCCAAAAAAGCCAAACAAACAATAACCCAAATCAAACAAAATAAAAACACTGCTTCAGTTTTGAGGACAAGAATTGAAACAATTATTTTCTGATTGGTCTCCTGGTGCAGAACTTTTAGAACTATTTTTGCACCTACCTTGGAATTCTGAGAGACAGAGTTCACACCTCCTTGCACACCAGTTTGCTACACCCCAGTCAGCTCCTTCATCTGTTTCTTAACCCTCTTTCCTGCCCACTGTCCTGAGAGCAGCCCTCTTTCTCCATGCCTGGCTGCTCACCATCCTTCCTTGGAGGCTGTGGGCTATGCACTATTAGGAGCTAAAAATGATCCTCAGTGTACCCAAATTGTGCGTGTCAGGTATTGTGCTTCAGCAGCAAAAGCATGACCAAGAAATTTTGTCTGCTGCCTTAAGTTCTCTCAATACCACCCCGCACCAGGCTCCGATGCGGGGCCAGGTGGCAGGAGTGGGTGGTCTCTCACACCTGTGAGAGTTTGGAGAAACACAGAGGCCAGGGGATTAAAACCTTAGGATTCAGCCTTCACTTGTTGGCCTAGAAACTGATACAAAATTTGTTGAGGTTAAAATCATGATATTCCCAAATATAAAACTCTCCAGAATGATGGTTTTATGACCTACTTTCAGAAGACATAGTTCCGAGTGAGATTTTAAGGTTTCATGGCTTTGCATGAAAGAAGTTCTATGTTGTTGTTGTTGTTGTTGTTGTTGTTGTTGTTGTGTTTATTTATGTATTTGTTGAGCCAGGGTTTGATATGTATTTGAGGCAGGCCTTGAGCTCACTTTGTAGCCCAGGCTGGCCTTGAGCTCTCGGTGATCCTTCTGCGTTAGCATCCCAGCTGCTGGGATCGCAGGGACGCACCACCGCACCTGGCAAGGAGTTCAGTGTATCTGGGGAGAGGAATGCTTGACAGGCTTTGGGAAAGAAAGCAAAGCTGGAAAAGTGAAGACAGAAGAAAGTCAGAGGGACTTTGCCCCTGAGGTCCTTCTAGCATCTCCCAGTTCACGCTTCTCAGCACGTCAAGGCGCCGTATTTTGAGGTATTATTTTATGAAACCCAGCAACCCCTTTTCTTTTCTGGGGAATGGTTTCCCAAGTAAAGTACTGCACATAAATCTTTGACCCAGACTTTGCATTTGGGGCAAATCTAAACAAAAGTAACACCAAATCTTTCATACACATTCTCCTTTTCATACTGACATAGCCATAATGTTTGACAGATGTTTACTCCTTAGGCTGGAGAAGGGGCTGGGAGCCACTTACAAAATGAAAAAGATATTAATTTTCTTCACTTTCCTAACTATTGGCTATAGTTATGATGCCCACAAGCTTGTGGTTTCAAATGTTAGCTCAAGAAAACATAGCAACAGGGATGAGGGAAAGGAGGAAAGAAAGAAAAAAGAAAAGGGGAAAATCCACGTATATACGCAGGCTAGCTTGGGTATTGTCCTGCTGATTTCTGCTGGCCTATTGAAAGGACCATTAATGTGTACTTTTTTTTCTTCATTTTGATTTTTTTAACCAATTTTGCATGCTTATATCCGGTAGTCTGAACAACTAATTTGAAGACAACAACACACAATATAGCAACAACTGTTGAATTTGTATCATCTTGTCCAGTGAAATTGTGTATTGCTTCCAATGTTTTTTCAAAAATTGTTTTTATTCTCTTTTGAAAAATGTAAAATAATTAGCAAAACTTTTAAAAAGGAGAAAATAGCATCCTCTCGGTGTGCTGATGAGGCCCAGGACCCTGAAAACATTCAGATTGTTGATGAGGGTGGGGAAAAATCTCAAGTTCAAACCCAAATAAGGGTAGACATCTGTCCATCTCCTTCTCTCTAAACTGGGCAAACCAGCCCACGTTTTTTTGTACATGAGCAGTGACATTCAGGGGTCACTGTAGGGATAAGAAAACAGGTGGAAGTCTAGGCCCTCCATGGCTGTGCATTAGAAACATGATTTGTGTTTACTCCTGGGACACCTCAGGACTTGAGCCATTTTTGCTGTGAACCATCACTATTCACTGAGACCTAGTTATTCTTTTCTTGTTGCTGCGACAAATACACGACACTCAAAATGAGGGAAGGAAAGGCCTTATTTTTTAAATTTTATTTTTTTGTATTTTAGGGAAGGGTCTACAGGATGTTCAGGGTCTCACTAATAGATTGGACTCATAGTGATCTGCCTGTTTACAGCCTCCCAAGAGCTGGGATTATAGGCGTGTACTACTACGCTGACTCAATTGCTGTCTCAGCACACCCCATGGTGAGGCTGGCACAGCAGGCCAGGGGATCGAACCCCTGGCCCCTGGGCCTGCTTGCAGGTGCTTTAATCCACTGAGCTATTTGGATGGCTCTAGTAAAGGTTTACTTAGCTCACAGTTGCTGGAGGTTTCAAGACACTGGAGGAGAGGCTGGGGCACTGCCGTGTCCGGGATGACCCTCTCCACATCTCTGAGAAAGCACAGGCTAGCCAGTTTACTGGTTTGTGCCTCTGTTCCTGCCCCTCAGTCCCTGCCCTGGTCCTCTGGTCCCGCCCCTCAAGCCACGCATTGTCCTCCAGTCATGTCTGCCCCAAAGCTTACGTGAGGCTTTGGGGGGACAACTAGACACAAGCCATAACATTCTGCCTCTGGATCCCCAAAGTCTCATGCACATCTCTTTGTCCGAAAGGCAGTTTAGTGCATCTCTAAAAGTTGCCAAAGTCCCAACAGTTTGAGCATCGCTGAAAAGTCCAAGTCCCAAGTCTCCTCCAAGATCCAAGGCAAACTCCCAACTGCGAGCCCCTGTACAAATAAAAAGTTAAATACACCCAACATTCAAAGGCACAGGATAAACACTGTCATTCCAAAAGGTATACACAGAAGTATACAAACCATTGGGACCAAAGCAAGTCCAAACTCCAGCAGGGCAGACATGAAGTCCTATAGTTCCATATGAAACGTCTGAAGCAATCTGTGGCAAATTATAAACTCCATGCAGCTCCATCCCTATAGCCCTTGGAGGCAGTTCCCATGACTTCTCTCTTCGGCTGGCTTTGCTCCCTCCTTGCAGTTTCCCTTAGATGATCCACGTTCCTGGCTTTCCCAAACTTCTGGGCTTTCCACTAAATAGGCTTCTCACCCACAGCTTCACACGCTGCCCTCTCAGGGGCACACTGCCTGGCCTCCCTTCTTTTGAAATTCAACCAGTTTAATGGTTCGTGCCTCTCAGCCCCCGCACCTTGGCCCCCACCCTGAGCCTCTGGCCCCACCCGTCGAGCCACCCATTGCTCCTCCTGCCACCTCTCCCCCATAACTTACATGAGGCTTTGGGGGACAACTACACACAAACCATAGCAATACCCAACAAGAAAACAAAAACAGAATAAAGTTTTACTTTCATTTTATATCTTCTGTTGCTATAAATTTTGGGTCAACTCTTTTCTCTCCTCTACATATAGATATGTTAATCATTTAGTGAACAACTTTAAAAGTTGGCAAAACAAGCTTGAGTACCCCTGAATTTTCATAATCTGTGCCCGTTCAAGATTAGAGACATCAGGGGCCAAGGAGGTAGCTCAGTGGCATAAGCACCTGCCTGGCAAATGCAGGGTTCCAGCTTTGATCCCTGGCACCACAAAGAACAAACAAACAAACAAACAAAAACACTCCAAATAAACAAAAGAAAAATTAGAGACCTCAGTATGATCAATTTCCAGGAACAGCCAACTGTGTCTAAGAAATCTCTCATCATTGTCCTACATCTTCTTATCTTGATCCTAAATCACCTGGGAACAAACCACTGTCTAGCCATAAAGATTTAGAAGGATGATACCAGGACTAAAGTAATGGTCAAGCAGACCTGAGATCACCCACTAATCCTTCAAAGCTGCCTTGCAGCTGGGTCAGTTGGAACCTCATTAACTTGGAGAATTTAGGAAAAAAGCTTTTTTTTTTTTTTTTTTTTTTTTTTTTTGAGATGTAAATCTGCAGGCAGAAAAGCATGTGTCAGAAAGCATTTTTGATGTCAGGACAGATGGGATTGGTTTTGATAAAGAGTATTTTTCTTGGACAGGGTGTGTGTTTGTTGTTTGCACAGACAAGGCTGTGTTTCTCTTCTGCCAGAGTAAATGGCACGCGCGAATCTTGCTCAACACTCCTTTTGGAGGATCTGTGGTTATTTGCTTTTTATGTTTATTTCTGTAATTTTATTTGAGAGGAATTTGTTTGTTTACACCCTAAATGAGACAACAGAGAATTGTAATTATATTCCACCACAAGACCACTATTGCTCCCCTACAGAACAGAATAAAATGATGAAGACACCTCCTTCTGTCTCGGCACCGAGAGCTGCGCCTTAGGCCACCGGCAGGGTCTCTCCGACACCCAGCTCAGCAATCATCACATGGGCCGAGCGTCTGCATTCCTACCTTTGGGCTGAGGGCCAAAGCCGCACGGTAATTGCAGCATGTTGCTGAGAATTGTGTTTGATAAGGACCTAATGACATGTTGAATGTAGTATTTAATTTTGGATACCTTTTGTCTCCTAGTGATCAAAATAATCAAAATCTATTCTGACCTGGGATTACAAGTAGGCTGAATTAGGTAGCCATTTGCCATCTTGAAAAACAAGCAAACAAGCAAGCAAACAAAGCAAAAACAAAAACCACACTAACTGAGGCATTACAACTTCTATTTACAAAATGAGGAAGCTGAATTAGAAAAGAGAAATAGAATTTCAAAATCACACACTGAGCAGAAACCAAAACTTGGATTCCTCTCACGCTGTCTGACTCTTCAAAGCCACGTTTGGTGGGCCCCTCTCCGTGGAAAGCTTAGTGGGAGCTGGACATGCTGCCCTGTGTGTCCATGAGTATGATGTTGTAGAAAGGCCGGTAAACTAGCTGTGGCTCCGCTTCCTAGCCTCCCAGTAAGTGTAGCCAAATTTCAAGGTCCCCATCGAGGAAATACTAGAAGGAATCTCTGCATGACTGCATTAATGGAAATTTAATAAATGACTTGATCTCTGTTTCTCTTCTGTTTTCCTCCAGACAAGAGAAATGACACATCACTGAGCCCAAATCATGCATAAAGACAAGTCAGTGCTCGGGGGGGGGGGGCAGAGGATCCTGCTTCCTTGGATGACCTTGTGGGCCAGAGATGCCAAAACTTTCTAGACAACAGTCCTACCCGTAGACTTTATACAAAGAGACATAAATGTTGGTTTTGTTTAAGTGACTACATTTTTTATTTTCTTCATTGATGCAGTTTAAGTTGCTTACCTGAATATTAAAATTTCAAAACACATTGCTTATATTACAAGGGACAGCAGGATAAATGAGAGAAAATGATTTATCATAGTTTATATAGCAATTAAATACCAGAGCTGGCTTAACCCAAGTCTTGCCTTTAGTATTCTTTTGTCAATCTCTGTAACTGACTTAGAAAAATGCTTTTTAGCTTAGCAAGCTTTATAACCATCTGAAAAACTTATTACAATGTAACTTCTTCCTCTAGGGATTTGGATTAGAGATGTTTTGAGCCAAGTAGAAGAATTTGGAATTCTAACAGGCCCCCATATGTTGCTGAGGTTGTCACATTTTGAGCAGCACTGACAGCACTTTCCTTACATAGTAGACAACACAGAGAGAGTGTGAGAGAGAGTCACACATACAGGGAGACAGACAGATGGACAGACAGACAGACGCAGATACAGACACAGAGCCAGAGCTAGATAGCCAGAGAGAGAGAGAGAGAGAGAGAGAGAGAGAGAGAGAGAGAGAGAAAGTCTGATTTTAAGTGAATATTAAAGTATTTAAACTCACACCAGAGAAGCCCTGCCCATGTCTGAAAGCAACGGACGTGAATTTGGGGATAACACTAACAATCCAGCATCTCCTGAGGGCCAGGCACTACTAAGTGTTGTTATTCCATGGATTATTAAGTTTGATCCTCACAAAATTCTGAGGAAAAATTAAAAATGCCTGTCATATACAAGGAAGCTGCAGCTTAAAGAGCTTTGTTCCTGTGCTCATGGTTAGCTGTCTGATTTACAAACCTGAATGCCACACACTTTGTATTTTATCGCTCTTGTATTTGTAACAGTGCCTCACTTCAGAATAACAGGTCTTTGATGCATACAGCAAATACTGTTTATAAGGAAATGCATGAAAAGTTGTCAGCTACCTCTTTTTTTAACGTATTTAGTACAGGGACTATAGGGGCTCACTGTGTAGATCAGACTCCTAGTGATTCTCCTGTTTTCTGCCTCCCAAGTGCTGGGATTACATGCATGCACCACCACACCCAGTCTCAGTTACCATCTCAGCATGCTCCGGGGGTGGAGTTGGCACAGCGTGCTGGGGATCGAACCCTGGCTACTACGCTCTGCCTGAGCAGGTGCTTTAGTCCACTGAGCTATCTGGCTGGCACTGCTACTTCTTTTTTGTATGTAGGCTAAAATCTACCCTTTTATGAAGCTAGCCAAAGCAGAATACGCCTAGACCTTTGCATGTTTCCGTCCTGCCCGTGTGTAGCACAGTAGTGTCTTGTGGCCGTGCTGCATGAGCTAAGGGCAACAGAAGGTGGACTTGGTGCAAGGGAGTCATTGTGTCAAGAAAAGGGGAGAGGTAATCCATTCTAGAGCAAATAGTCACTATCTTGTGAAGGATAAGGAAGGCAATTTTAAGCACAACTTTTAAATTCAACTTTGGTGTCTCTTACCATGCTCTGCCTGTCAAAATGTAATAAAAGCTCCAAATATAGTGACATTGGTGGCCGGGGTCTCCTCTAGTCCAGGTATCTGAGCTGAGACAATTGCATGGAAAATATTGTGACCCATCAGAGTGAGAAGTGGGACTAAGAGATTTAGGCTAGTCATCCTAGAATTTTGCATTTTCCTGAGGGCCAGTTTCAGAACCTTGCTATCTTAATGAAAACCTCAAAAGGATTGTCCATATGCCTAAGGTAGTGCGGTATGGGCTACATAATGTTGGGATGAAGTGACTGGATGAGTGTTCTACTTTGGCTAGAGCACATGAGAATGTGTGGAAGTGTTTCCTACAAGTGCTACAGCTGCTTAAGTGGTCAGCCATGGTGTATTTTGTGTTGAGAGCTGTATTCATTGACAAAATCAGAATCCCACAGACCCATCTAAGGCCTAAACCTGAAACAAAAGAAAACTCCAATTTGATACCATTTTCTTCAAAAAAGCAAGCTTCTTTTTATGTTAACATTCACCATGGTCCTGAGGAGAGAATGGTTCTATCTTGGGATGCAAAGTCTGGGAGCCCCAAGCAGATGCCAGCCATAGTGGCAACATCATGATCATGAGATTGGGAATTAGCATTTGTCAGTAGCCATGTAGAGAGCAAACACTGCACTCTTTGGAGTTGCCTCCAGCCCTTTAAGAGAAAATGTGTCACTGGATATGCAAAGACTACACTTATAATGTATTTCCCTTTTATACTTTGACCCTTTTTAAGAAGACTTTCAACTTAGTAACATACTGTTAAAAATGTGATACTGAGCTAAAAGGGCTCAGGGGTTAATAAGAAAGGACAATCTTTCCATTTACAAAACTTTCAAATGCATCCCAGTTGTTTGACCTTAGCCGTTAATATTATCTGCATATCCATCTATCGTGTTAGGAGTTTAATAATTATCAATTTTATACATTTGTTAACAGATTAAGTTACAAAGTAAAAACGGAAATCTTTTTGTAAAATGATTTTTTACCCCATCATCTCTCTGCTCAAAGGAATGTCTTAAGATTTCCAGTAACCTCTCCTACTCTGTGGTGAAACTTCACCCAGCAAAGTCTTCCTCAATGTGAGTCTTTATGGAAACTTACAAAAGCATCATCAAGTGTCCCCGTGGTGGGCTTCTTCAGAACCTGTCTTGTTCTCTTCGGTGACCTCAAGCCCCTACTTGGAATGAGATCTCAGGATCTATGAACTTACTGTAAAGCCTCTATTCTCTACTCATCCAAATTTATGTTTCTATATCTTTAGTCTACACTGAAAAGTGAGCCAGTTCCTCCGTATCTTCATAAAGTTCATTAATTTACTCTTACTTCTATAAAAAATTACATAAAATTTTTTTATAGCTTAAAACAAAGCCCTTTTCCTATCTTACAGATCTGTAGGTAAAGGTCTGGGGAGGCTCTATTTCCCATAAGGATAAAAAGGTGTTGGGAAGTTTGTGTTCCTTCATGGAGGCTACAAGGGAGAATCTATTTCAAACTTTATTCAATCCAAAAAATTACACTGTGGGACTTACTGTCTTCCATGTGTTATAGGATTCTGTCTCCTATTCCTTTTGGAGCTGTTGGTCAGAAGTCATTTTTAGCTTCCAGCAGTCACCAGCTTAGCACATGATCATCTTTAAAGCCTAAAACATTGGATATAATCTTTCTTGCTCTTCAAGTCTCTGCTCCGTCTTCAACCACATTTCTGACACCAGCAGAAAAACTACCTACTTTGAAGGGCTCAAGTGACTATATTGGTCCCACGCAAAGAATCCAGTTTAATCTCCATATTTTAAGACATATCACTTTAATTACGTATGCAAATCCCTCTAAACCAATGACTAGATTTGCATTTGATTAAGTAATCAGCGGAGGGAATTATGCAAGAAGGAAGAGGTCCTTTGAATTCTGCTGCCACATGAAGTCATCCCAGTTTTGAAAGAGCTGAAGAGTTTCTCGCTCATCGTCTTTCCCGCTTCCTGGAATTAATTCAAAGACCCGAGAATGAGTCTTGTCCTTTTCTTACTGGAATGACTATTAAGTCTTGGCATGAAGTAGTAGGAAACAGTACCTCTTTTTTAAATCTTGCCTTGACAATTGCCACCAGGAGCACTTCCTTTTCCATGAGGGTCTGATGAAGAAACTCTGCAATTTGCAACAACGTGGATAAAGGTGGAAGACCTTGTGGTAAGCAAAAATAAGCCATGCACAGGAAAACAGGTATTGTCAGACTGTAACCACAGAATGAATCTAAAAACAATCAAATACAGAAGCAAAGAATAAAACAGGAGCTATCAAAAGTTGGAGGTGTATTTTAAGGAGATTTTAGATAGACAGAAAACATGTGTTTTGAGATCTGTTGGATAGCATAGTGACTACTTAATAACAAAATATATATTTAAAGTTACTGAAAGTAAATTCTAAATGTTCCCTCTATAGAAATTAATACTTGAGGTGATAGATATCAAATATTTTCATCTAATCATTCCATATCAGGTACATATAAACAGCATCTTGCACCCAACTTACACAATTATAGTTTATTAATTTATGATAAACTTCAAAATTTTTAAGAAATGGTACCTATCTCTTGGGGATATCATAAGGATACAAATGAGACTACTGACATAAAAATGCACTTGACAAAATTTGGAGATTCTTTTTAACAATTTGTTTGAGTAATGTGATGGTAACAAAATATTAATTTTCAGGGTTTCTCACCCACTCACACATTGCATAACAGATTCATGGGACGCTTACACACTGACCAATATCTAAAACAAATAAAGAAACCTACACACAGATGCCTCGTTGGTCTCTTGCAAGGACTTTGCAACATAGTGGCACTGGGCTGGCCAAGCAGGCGCTTGTGCCGCTGAGCTAACTCCCCAGCCTGCGGTGGGGATTGCGTCTCAGCACACTGAGCCTTAGCCATCAGTAGAAGAGGCACACTGAATTTGATTTCCTGAAAATGTTTGTAATGCTTCATGTCCAGTATGAAGATAACGCACATCATCGGATTTTTACGACATTATATTCTAGGACAATAGAACTGTAGGAAAGCTGGACTGGGAAAGATCACTCAGCACCCACAAATCAGTGTCTATACATCAGAGCATTAACAAAAATGACAAAAATCTTAATAAAAATGTAAGCAGATTTAAGATATCATGTTGAAATATTAATAAAGAAATATTATAGATAAATGTTAAGACTTTATGTTTCTAAAAATGAAGGAAGCATGAAAGAAGTTTAAAGGAGGAGGCTACTAAATTTAGAGGTGGGGGTCAAACGAAAATGACAGGTGACTGCAATAAAAACTTCCAAGATACAGCACGTGGCAGAAACAAAGTAAGAAGCTGTGGTGTATATTTCAGTTTCTATTAGTGTATATCAGGCTACCTCAAAGCCTAGTAGCTTTAAGACGCTACTACATTTATACCATTTATTGTATTAATAACTTTATGATCAGTATATGTCTTTGATTTGGGAACAAACAGGTGAAATCTGCAACACAGTTTCTCAACATCAGCCGATTAATATTTTAAATCATTGTAGTGGCTTATTTTGTGCTCTGCAGGATGTTCGTGGAATTCACAGCCTCTGCCCACAAGTGCACCCCTAGGTTTTGACAATTTAAATCTTCCCACACAATCCAAGTGTTTCTTGGAAGGCATAGTCATTCTCAGGAAAGCCGCTGGAATAGAGGATCTGACGTGTTGACAACTGTAGCTAAGGCGCAATCATCCCTTAATTTCAAGATTGGAGGTAAACAACATGTGTTAATTGTCGCAGTAGAGGAAAGTAGAAGACCACTGTTTGAGAAAGGTAAACTATTGTTATTCTTCACTCTGGATAGTGCCTCATCTTAGGAGGACATACTACCTGTTCCTGGCACTTGTCTGCACTGTTGCTTTTCAGGCGTTACTGAATTGGAGAGAGGAATTGATCGCACATTTCCAGTTCCTGTCACTTTGTTTTTGCTCTTGCTTGCAAATTAGAGCTATGTTCTGTTCCACTGAGTAGAGACGGAGGGAAAGAAAGTTATTGCGGTGAAATGTAACTTAGTGCGGTGGTCAAAATAACTGTGAAATAAAAAGTGAAATTGGGTCTGGGGAAAAGTATCTACAAAGTATCTGAGCACTCTGATATGTCCAAGGCACATAACTTCGTAGTCTTTAGAAAGCTGTAGCTGCCTTTTTACAGTTGTTTGATTAATTTTTAACTGTTTTAACCTTAACAGAAGGAATTTAGCCCAAGTCAGTTGGGAATAGAAATTGGTCCATGAGAGGATAATAGAGGTTAAAGCTTTAACTTAATGCATTTCTTTTATACAGACAAATGTGCTAGGCCTTAATGAAACAATATATGGCCTCTTTATTTTAAGGAAAAGCAAGTTCTCATTGAAGGTATGAGTTGTTGTCATTGACAATTTAGGCAAAGCCTAGCTAGACCTCAGGCCTAGGAAAGATGCAAGCAAGGAACCTCAAAAGAAAAAAAGACTTAATCTTCAAGTTCAGGAAATGCACAGGAGAAACACACTCAGACTTCTACAAGACACCAGCTATAGCACTCTAATTACTAAAGATGCAGGCTTCAGTGAGTTCAAACAAATGATGGTGACCTAAGAATGTGGGTGACAGGATTAATTTCATATGAAGGCAAACCCTTCTCCTCCTTAAAAGAGAGTTGTCAGGTGTAAGTGATTTGCTGTTATATGACCACAGTGAGCTAGGTTTGGAAATTCTGGCCCTTAGACTTTTAATGTTGTGTCGCTAGATAAATCCCACTATCACTTAAGCACAGAGGAGTGGAAACAGGGACCAAAGAGCGAAGAACAACAAGAGTCTCCCAATGGAAAAAAGGACCTCTTCTTCATGACACAGATGGCTGAGAATCTATATTTGTAAATTTTACAAAAACAATGTTTTAGATGTTGCATGTAAGAAAGCAGTGTGGTGATTTCTTAGTAGATTACATCGGTAATGCCAAGATGAATCTTCCAGTTAAGTTTACAAAACATAGACCCTGGAAGTTGTTTAATAGAGCAAAACACTAGCATTGTGTGTAAATTGAAATATAAAAACATTTAGCCATGTTCCCTTTTTCATGTAAATTTCAAGTCCTTGTTGTAATACTTAGCAACATTAAAAAGTAATATTATCTGGGATAGTTTCTTAAAGATTGGGATTGGGTTGTTTTTCAGTTTCTTGGGTATAGGCCAGTGCTGTGATGATCAAATATGTCCAGTTAAATCTTTGGATTTAAGGAAGAAGCATAAAGGCATTGTTTTGAAGAAATAAAGCTTCTTTTTTTAGAAGTATGCAATTTATTTAAAACCACCCACAAAATTCTGTGTAATCAGGAATAATACAATTTGCAATAGTTTTTTCTTTTAAAAACTCATGACAAAGATTTAAAATATATTTTCAGTTACAGTATTGATTTAGCCTTATTCAGTTAGAACAATTAAAAAAATTTGTGCTCCAAGCAAATGAGACACACAAGGAAAATATAACAATGTGCACAACTATCTTTACATGTATGTTTCAATACTTGTACATTTCAACGCGTTTTGCTACATAAACATGAAATCAGGTGCGACTGCTGTGCCCCAGCCCAGCTTAATCAGATCTTGCAGGTCCCAAGCAGTCCCACTCCCAAGTCTTCAAGAACTGCTGGTAAGTGTTCCCTTGACTGCAGAGGGCAGAAGGTCGCCCTGCACTAAGATCATTTCCCTTTTACATGGTGAAGTGCTTTTTCTTTAACTGTTTCCCTCATTTGTTAAGAACTGGAACATTCTATGGAGTTTTAAAAGTGTTTTCCAGCAAACATTTCTTTTGGAGACAATCTCACTGTGTGGTTTAGGGCAGCCTTGAACTCCCAATGTAGCTCAAATTGGACTTGAATTCGGAGGAATCCTTCTGTCTCAGCCTCCCAAGTGTTGGGATTACAGGCAAGCACTACCCCACCCGGTCCCTTGCAAATATTTCAGTATTTGGAATATTTAATACAGTGGGACGGAAATAAGAAAAAAAAATCCCCCCACAAAAGGGTAAAAAATAAATAGTAAATATATTCCAAAAAGAGAAGTCAGGTAGGGAAAAGGAATATTGGCTTTGAAATTGATACTTCTTAGCTTTGTTTGTTTGTTTGTTTGTTGGCACAGGAGATCAAACTCAGGACCTTGTACTTGCGAGGCAGGTGCTTATGCCATTGAGCTATATCCTCAGCGGAGGAAATCGATACTTTTTGATTGGGAATTCCGTTCCACTCTGTTTCACCGTGACCAAGAAGCTATGCATGTTTCAGCATGTTTCATCGCCACCCACGCTGAGCATTTTGGGTTCTCCTGTAAATCAAGCTAATGGCATTCACGCTAATTTGGTTGAACAGTCACCATGTAGCAGAAGACAGTGTGAACAAACTAGAAGCTCAGAACTATCTCCCTGCCGGGTAATTCTACAAATGTCTGCTTCGGGAACACTTTGTGATTTCTTACACACCCAAATATGACCATCCACCCACACAGCACCACGCCAAAGGTGCCCACAGCTTTTACTATAAAAGCATTTCTGAAAAAATATTAAATATCTCTTTAAGCATCTATCACAATGTTATCCCATAAAGGCTAAAAAAATGAGCTTACATTGTAATAAAAATATTTAATCTTCTTGTTAAAGAGCTGTTTTTGTAAGGTCTTATGTCTTTAGTCATTTAGCTATAGCCAGTAGGCAGCAATGATGACCGGCCACTACTGAACCAAAATCATCAAAGGAGCCTGGAAAATTGAAGTGTGGCCTATTTTCATTTTTGTGACCCAGAATGCACTGATGGGAGTCAAAATATCCTAGTTCTTTATATTTATGTGTTACTAGAATAACCTATAGATAAAGAGGTTACTAAAAACTTTACAAGTGTATCTCATTATTTTTCTTAGCTTTCTGGAAAAAAAGTCATGTTTGACCTTTGACCCAAAGATTTTACGTGGCTGAAAACAAAGCAGAACAAACAAGACAAATTCAAATAAGAGACAGTACAACCTTTTAGAGACACTAATGATTTTTCATTTCATTTATATTGGGAGGAGCTGGGAACTAAAACTGACTACCCAGCACCATTTCCTTCAACAAAATCTGTTCGATAACTTCCAACAAACAAATTAAACTTTTGATTGTTAGGTGTTAAACCAAGCCTCTTAAAGTATTTAAAGTTAATAGGAAGGAAGTGAGGAGTAAACACACTTAGGATGTGTTATGTACATGTATCAGCTCCCCACGATGGACTGCAAACACTACTAAACTACAAAAAAATTAATAATAAAAACAAATGAAACATGGAAAACTTATAAAATTCCTGTTTTAGGGCCAGGGAGATAGCTCAGTAGAATAAGCGCTTGCCTGACAAGTGCAAGGTCCTGAGTTCAATCCCTGGTTCCGCCAAAACAAAAAAAAAAAAAAAGGAAAAAAAAATTCCTGTTTTAGAGCCAGCAAGATAGCTCAGCTGACTAAAGCACCTGCTTAGGCAAGTTTAGGCAAGTGCAGGGACTTCCAAGTTTGATCCCCGGCACCACATGCCACATTAGCCCTGCCCTCAGGGCAAGCAGAGCCTGCCAGGGTCTGGGCATAGTGCTGCACACCCCTAATCCTGGTGCTGAGGAGGTGGAAAACAGGAGGATCACTATGAGTCTGAGCCATGTGGTGAGTCCATGTAACACCCAAATACATTAAAAAAGAAGAAGAAAGGAAAATTCCTGTTTTAATAGTAAAGGGATTTTTTAGAAGTGTCTTTTTAGGGAGAAAAGGGATAAAATGTCACAAACCTAAATTCCAAAACAGAAGCCCTGGAAATTTGGGAAATCCTTCATTATCATGGAAAAAGAGTTGGGTAAATAAATAATGGAAAGGAAATACATCAAGAGCAATTTATAAATAAGCTGTTTAGATTATTCTCAGATCAGATGTGACAAAATCTCCTTCCCTAACACTATTCACCACAAATATAGTCCAAAAATGCATGCAGCCGTCTACGGACATCGTGTGTGCATTCTCACACTGGTGAACCTGCAGTCCAGCGCAGATCAAGTCATCTGCTGTGCTTACTGCCTGCAGGCTTCCCAGCCGCAAATGGGAATGACGTCCTTCACTCAAGCAGAAAAGACTGCACAGAGAAAGGCTGGCTGAGGGCCTCGCATGCTACCAAGCACTGGAACCACACTTTTTATTACTACTACATTTGTAGAAATAAAGCTTCGGATGTCTCAGAGTTCCACGGCCATGACCACTCCAGCACAAGGCAGCTTGGGTGGCAGACACTGACGGAATCTGTGCTCCAGCCTGCTACAGATAAGCACTATGGTTGACGTTTACTTGAGCATGATCTTGAAGATGAAATGATGAAAACCAGAGAATTTGATTTCAAGAATAACTTCCTTTCAACTTTAAACTCACTGATCTTTAACCTGAAAATGCATTTATGTTTTGACTTTTATTTTCTATCCTGTTTTAAGAAGGATTATAACTAAAGTGGCATCAATTCAATCTTGGCATCTTGTTATTATGGCATGATAATACTATTATGTGATCTCTTTGGAGGTCCCATGACTGGCAATGCTGAACAACAACAAAAAGCTGAGTAAATTGGAGTGGAAAATAATGGCCTTAAAATGAAATCAATTAATGTGTTGTTTGGACCAATTTCAGAGATTTCTGGGATCAAAAGGACCAGGGTTCATCTGTAGTTCCAGGATGGCATCCAAATAATTAGTGATTTAATTTTGGAAAATATTCTCACCGCAGCAAAAAGAGGACCAACCCGAGAAATGGTAGAGTGTATGTGTGACAGCAATGACGATAACATGGGTTGGCCATCCACTTAATGGCTAAGGCTGAAGCTAAGAGAACAATATTGAGAGAACATGAGGAGAGAGGAATATATTTTATCCTGCTCTGATGTTTCCTTCTGTCTGTAGGGAGTGTTATTATTGTAACACTATTGTTCTTACTGAGTCCTAAGCAACTCTCCCCAGAGAAGAAGTGATTCATTTTATTGGACACCTAATGGGGTATAAAATGAATGAGTATATTTCAGTTTCTTCCTTTCTCTTTCTGAAAGTATCTTGTCTTTGGAGATCATATGCCTATGATTGTTTAGTCCTGCTATCTTCAAAACAGGAAAATCCTTGCAGAACTCTTTGTGTGTGCATGTGTGGGTCAGTACTGTCAGCAGTGGGTGGCTGCGTGGGTGACTCTTCATGCTGTGACAATCTTCATTTAAAACACATTTGTGTACAAATGAAGCCACATACTTTAACATACTCTTCTTCAGTAACAAAGACAGCACATCATCTCACATCTGTCTTATTTATCTTACTTTACAAATGTCTTAGGATTTAGAAGTAAAAGAAATGTTACTTATTCAGTCTTACTAATTTTGCAAATGCTAGCCTGTTTTTCTTGTTGAGGGGTTCAACTTTTCTTTTTATATTTTAAATTTGGAGCAGGACTCTGGTGAGCTGGGATGAGAGGGCCCAAAAATGGAGGTGTAGAGCTTTCTTGGCACCTGATCCAATCATTTAGGAACTTCAGAGGACTCTGGGTGGCCCATGGGAATCTAGTAAGCTCTGAACCTTGGCTGCCAGTGTGCAGGAGTGGGGCTTGTGCTGGTATAGGTACAACCTTTTAAGAACTTGGCAGGACTCTGGGCAACCCACAGAACTCTGGGGAACTGAAATCAGTGGGCCTAGCACATACATGCACAGGGCTTTCCTGTCACCTGATCCAACCACTTAAGAGCTTTGGAGGACTCTGGGCAGCCTGCAGGACTCTGTTAAGTTCAGACCTTTGGTCCTCAGTGTGCAGACATGAAGCTTGTGATAGCTCTGGTCTAAACTTTTAAGAATTTAAGAGGATTCTGAGTGGCCCACGGGATCCTTGGGACTCCAGTGCACATTTGCTGCCTACACTGAAGCTTTGTTGAGTATGGGCCAGTTGCCTCACAAGAGGGAAAGCCTTGGTGAGTCTCACTCTGTCTCCACTGTATCAGAAACCTTACTGACCCAAACCCCACTGCTCTCCCACCACTGCTAAGTTTGGGTGATTATTGGGAGCTTTAAAAATGCCAAAAAACCTGGAGTGAAAGGAAATATCAGCCCTCCAGCTCACCCAGAACAAATCCAAGAGACAAGGACATACAAGAACTTCTAAATCACATACCTGAAATTTCTGAAATGTAAAGAAATAAGTCCATCAGGCTATAGAAGAAATAAGATCAGAAATAATCTCAGATCAAAAAAGTAATGGCAGCAATCATGAAAGAATTTGTCAGCACAGCTAAAAAAGAAATAGATAAATAAATAGAGTAGAATAGAAAAATAATGGACACTCTGAATGAACAAAACAGGAAAGAATTAGAATGCATGAAGCAGATTCAAATGGATATACAGGAAATTGAGAATTCCACTGAAAGTTTGCAAAGCGGCTTGAACAAAACTGAAGATAGACTTTCAGATCTACCTTGACAACAGTGGTGCAGCTAATGAACATGAAAGAAAAGATGTCTTAAACTAACAAGGAACCAGGAAATAATAGTTCAACAGCTATGAGATGCCACAAAGAAAAATAGCATAAGAATAATAGGTGTCAATGAAACATCAGGAGACAAAACAAATGACATACAGAGATTATTTACAGAAGTACTAGCAGAAAAATTTCCAAACATGAGAAAAGAATCTACCATAGAGATAAATGAGGCATGTAGAACTCCAAATAGCTGTGATCAAAATAAATCTGCACATAATAATCAACATGTCAGAAATTCAGCAAAAGAGCAGAACATTAAAAGCTGTTAGGGAGAAGAAGCAGATCACCCGCCATGGAAAGTCCATCAGAATCTTGGCAGATTTCTCAGCATAAACCATGAAATCAGAAAGAGCTTGGCATGAGATATCTCAGGGCCTCAAAGAAAATACATTCCAGTCTAGACTGATATTTCCTGCAATACTATCCGTCAAGTTCAATGGCGAGATAAGATCCTTCCAAGACAAAGAACAACCAAAGAAATTCATGACCACTAAATCAACCCTACAAAGAGTATTGACAGATATTCTAGAAAGAGACAGAAGTGATGATAGCTTCAACAACAACTGACAGGAACCACAAAACAGAGCAAGTAGCTAAACAGAGGGAAAAAATGGAAACGATAGCAGGAAAATAACATGAGAACATATGTACTAGCTTGTTAGCCAGTACATATCAGTTATAACCAGCAATGTAAATGATCTCAGTTCACCAATCAAAAAACAGATTAACAGAGTGAATTAAATAATGAAATTCAACAATATGCTGAATACAAGAAACACATTTAACTCAAAAAGAAATTCACAGACTGAAAATCAAAGGATTGAAAATAATTCTCCATGCCACAGGAACCAAGAAACAGTAGGGGTAGCTACTCTGGTTGCCAACAATGTCAACTTCAAACCAAAAATCATTCAAAGAGGTAAAGAAGGTCACCACACACTTGTTAAAGGAAAACTGCAAGAGGAAGGCAACGATTATAAATACATATGTAGGAACACACGCCTACATAAGACAAAGTTTAACAGACATGAAAAATGAAATGAATAATAATACAATTGTAATGGGATCTTTAACGTGCCACTGCCACAAAGAAATAGATCAACTCGGCAAAAAACAATTGGCAAAGAAATAACAGCACTAAACCAAACTTGTAAAGAAATTGACTTGGTAGATCTTCACAGTCTTTCACTCAGCAACAAGAAAATATATGTTCTTCTCAGCTGCACATGGGACATTCTCCAAAACAGATCATATGCTAGTGCAGAGAGCATGTTTACATAAATGCAAAGGAATTGAAATTATCCCATGCATACTATCTGACCACAGCGCAATGAAACTGGAAATTATTGACAAAACAAACCACAGGAGAAACACATTAAAATTAAATAACAACCTCCTAAACATCCAGAGGGTCACAGATGAAATTTAAAAAGAAATTTGATAGTATTTACAATGAAATGAAAATGCAGATATAACTTACTGGTATCTGTGGAATGCAATGAGACCTGTCTTAAGAGGGAAGTTTATAGTGATAAATTCTCACATAAGGAAAGCAGAATGAGCCCATATAAATGTTTTCATGCTGCACCTCAAGTTCCCAGAAAAAGAAGAGCAAGTCAAGCCCAAAGCCCAATGAAGGCAGGAAAGTATAAAGATGAGGGCAGAAATGAATGCAATAGAGATGAAGAAAAACATACAAAGAATAAATGAACCGAAAATTTGTTCTTTGAAAGAATAAATAAAGCTGATAAACCTCAAGCTAACCACATCATTATAAGGAAGGAAACAACACAAATTCATGTAATAAAGAATGAAAAGGGTTAAATCACTACAGACCTCACAGAAATTGAGAAAACCATCAGTACCTACTTCTGAAATCTTTACTCTCACAGGATGGAAAACATGGAGGAAATGGACAACTTCCTAGACACATGTGAAATGCCAAAGCTGATTCAGGAAGATATACAAATTGCATTTCCAGTAATGGGAAACGAAATTGAAAATGTAAAAAGTACCTACCAACAAAGAAAAGCCCAGGTCTCAATGAATTCACAGCAGAATTCTGCAAGAAATTTAGAGAAGATTTAATGCCAACTTTCCTCAAACTTTTCAATGAAATTGAAAGAGAAGCAATTCTCCCAAACTTATTCCTGGAGGAAAGTATTACTTTGATTCTACCACCAGAGAGAGAGATCCAACTGAAAAAGAGAACTATAAGCCAATCTTTCTAATGAATATAGATGCAAAAATCTTCAATAAAATACTAGCAAGCAGAATGCAGCAAATCATCAAGAAGATTATACATCACAACCAAGTGTGATTCATCCCAGGAATGCAGGTATGGTTCAACATATGCAAATCCATAGAGGTAATATATTACATCAACAGAGCCAAAGACAAAAATCCAACACTGATTCATGATAAAAACTCTACAGAAAATTGGAATAGATAGTCTATATCTCATCCTGATAAGAGCCATCTATGAGAAACCAACAGCGAGGAACAAGACAAGGATGTTCACTGTGCCCACTCCTATTCAACATAGTTCTGCAAACATTAGCCAGAGAAAATAAACAAGAGAGACAAATAAAAGGAATAAGGATTTGAAAAGAAGTGAAATTAATACTATTTGCAGATGATCACAAAAACTCCAGCAAGAGTCTTCTAGATTTAATCACCAAATTCAGCAACATAATAAAATACAAAGTCAACACCCAAAAATCCGTAGCATTTTTGTGCACAATGAGTACACTGAGAGAGAAATTAAAGAGACCACATCTTTCATGATAACCTCCAAAATTTGAAATACTTAGGAATCAATCTCACAAAGTAGGCAAAATATTTATACTGTAAAAATTAGGTACTCTGAGAAAAGAGATTGAAGAGGATTTGAGGAAATGGGAAGATATTCTGTGTTCCTGAATAGGAAAAAGCAACACTGTGAAAACGGCCATACTCTCAATACTATTATACAGATTAAATGCAATCACAATTAAAATAATCCTAGTATACCTCACAGAATTAGAATAAACTTTCCTCAGGTTTATCTGGAATCAGAAGAGATCAAGAATATCAAAAGCAATCCCAAAAAACAAAGGAAAGGCAGGAGGTATCACAATCCCTGACCTGAAATTATACTATTAACGTTCTATGATAAAAGTATGGTACTGGCATAAAGACAGGCCTGAAGATCAATGGAACAGACTAGAAGATTCAGACATAACTACAAATACACCTTGTCTTTGGTAAAGGGGCCAAACATTTTCATGGACAAAAGATAGCCTTTCTAATAAATGGTATGGGAAAAATGTATTTTGAATTTGATTCTCAGGTTCTTATGTACATCTCAATAGTTAGGATATAAAATTTGGTATGCCAGAGACTACTAGTGTGCATTTCTCTTTCTCAGTATGGTAACTCCTAAGGTTATGCTGGGCCTAGCTAGTCACCTAGCCAGTCATCTAGCTAGTCACCTTTTTTGGTGATTTGATTATTGCCAAAGAGATGAGAGTGGAGGAAATATGGTTACTTCTAGAGCATGTCATTAGAAATAAGCTGATTACCATAAACATCTTTTGTTCTTATCCATAGATTAAAACCTAGAAGAAGTGGTCGTGAGCCAGCTTGAAATATGAAAACAGATAGCTCTTTCAGTAGTGTTGCTAAGCAACATGCACCATAGTATAATTCAAAATATCAGTTTTTACTAAGAAAATCTGGCTAAGAAAAATTGTCAGTTACTCGAAGTAGTGTGGTTAGGCATGCAATTGTTTTACATACTAGTGCAAGTTACTTGCCTCACGTAGGCCAGGGACAAAGAACTCATAGATTATATTTTGAGTAGAGTTGTCAAGAAAGATGTCATGGTAATGTATCAGAAAAATTTTGGGTCACCCAAAGAATATATGGCTTATGGTCCCACTATCCCTGTAGAGTACAGGCAGTTGGGACACGTTCTGTCTTGTTTGACTGTTATTTAAGATCCATTAAAGCAACTAAAACTATATTCTGACCATAGCTTTTGAAATGTACCTCCCTCCCTCTATTCTTCTACCTTTGTGCTTTGTGCTAGGTAGTGTTCAAGCGTGGACTGCTTGATCATTACCCAAGAAATGAGTTGAGGAGATTGATACTCTCTTGGTCTTTTTTCTATGGACTTGGGCAAAAGACCTTGAGGGACAAGAGAAAAGACAAAACGTTTACACAAATTCCATCAACAATAAGAAACTCACAATTAAAATTAAAGGGATTTTCTACTTCTTATTATTCAACTGCCACGGCGCGTCTCCTGCTTGCATGCATGTCGTCATTCTTTGCCCCAGCAGGTCCTATGCAATGCATGTGCACTCTGTGATGCAAAAGTATACTTGTTTCCAAGGAAAGCATTTACTAGAACAGCAATTATCAAAAGAAAGGCAACAGTATGTTAACCTAGCTTTACAAAGTACCCTTTTCTCATTCTTTAACTCAGTTTTTTGTAGTGCCCACTAATGGTGTAGAATAACGGCTTTGACTGTGATTCTTTCATCTGTAAATATTGCGTACTCCGATCGCAACCCGATTGCCTTTCCATCCCCTTCCTCTTGTCTAATATTCTCTCTTACACATTCATTATTTTTTTTCCTGGATTTCACATGTGAGAGAAAGTGTACAGCGCTTGACATTCTGTGTCTGTCTTAATTCATTTCGCATCATTATCTCCAAGACCGTCCATTTTCTCATAAATAATGATTTCATGACACACAGCTGTATTATGGAAAATTATGCTAGACATAAGGGGTAAAGTCTAGGGCATTAAGCATTACTGGTTTTATGAGGCCTTAAATTTATGTTGCTTATTATGTTTCAAATTTTGATTTTGAAACATCCAAAAACACATATCAAAACTATTTAACCTGCAATTCCAGGAGCCCAGAAATAGACCTCAAATATGTGGTTTATCAGATCTGTAGTGGGAAATTGCATTTATCCAATATAGTCAATTACTTTAAAATAGAACTGGAATTTCTACCGAGTTCCGGGAACACCCAGACCCAGTCCTAGCCCAGGACTGGTGAGTGTGTAGGAGAACTTCCTGCTACCCAGAACCAGCGGGACCTACTACTGGTCCCAGCCCAGGCACAGCATGGGTGAGACCCTCTTCCAACCCCTTGGGATGCCCCCAAAACTCCGCAGCACCTCCCCAACCCCGCCCACCGAGTAGGAATTTCTGCCAAGTTCTGGGAACCCCCAGACCCAGTCCTAGTCCAGACCCACTGAGTGTGTGGGAGGGCTGCCTCTCACCCCTACTCCACCTTGTGCCCTACAGGCGGAGCTCAAGCCTGGCATGCAGGCCTGGGGTGTAAACTTGCAGTTGCAATCCCTGCAGAGAGCATAGAGGATAGAACCAACCAGCTATTACAGGAGCAGAAAATCTTGCCAGAGGGGCACAACAGGTTCACCCTCAAGGGCAGCAGCAGGAAGGAGCTGAGCACAGCAGCCAGAACCAAGCCAGGAACAGCTGGATAAATCAAAACTTTGTAGATCTGCACCTGAACTTCAGTACGTGCTAAGGTTATAACTACAACGAAGATCTACAACAAAGGTCAGAAGACAGTGCTACACAAAATGGCGAGAAGGAACAAAATGCAACCTCAGAACCCAAGTCCACCCATAACAAGTGCAGAGGAAAATAACACAGATCAAATTGGGAATCACACAGCTGAAAATAATGAATCAACGGCTTCTGAAAAAAAGAAACAGCTGCAGAAAGGGATAGAGGAACTCAGATTGGAAATAAAAAAAGAAATCCCTGAATTAATAGCATCTGCAGTAAATAATCAAATGCAGAAACATATGGAGGAACCCACCCAGAACAAGTGCAGAGGACACTACCTCTGCTCAAATGCATGAATTAATAGCGTTGAAAGTAAATAAGCAACAGTAGAAAGTTATAGAGGAACTCAGAGCGCAATTGTTTTCTGAAATAAAAAAAAGAAGTCTCAGAACTCATAGCATCTGAAGTAAAGAAGCAGCTACAGAAAAATAGGGAGGAAACCCAATTTGAAAAAAACACTCCAGTAAAAGAATTTACAACTGCTTCTAAAGAAGACATTGATAAAAAAAATAGAGATTAGAAAAATGACGGATTCCTTGAATAAGCAATACAGGACAGAAATAGATCGCATGAAGCAGAGTCAAAGTGATATAGAGGAAATTAAAATCACAACCGCAAGCTTGCAAAACCGTTTAAGTGAAAGTGAAGACAGAGTTTCAGATCTTGAAGATGCTGGTGTAGCTACTGAAAAGGTAAGAAAGGATCTCTTAAAAACAACGAGGATGCAGGAAAGAATAATCTGTCACCTGCAAGATGATGCATAGATGTAAAATGTGAGACTAATAGGCATCAATGAGAAAGAAGGAGTCAACACAAATGACATTAAAAAAATATGGGCAGAAGTAATAGAAGAAAACTTCCCAAATATGAGGAAACAATCTGACATTCAGGTAACCGAAGCATACAGAACACCAAGGAACCTCAACCCAATGAAAAACACACCGAAACATATAATCGTCAAAATCCCAGAAATTCAGCAAAACAATAATATACTGAAAGCTGCTAGAGAAAAGAAGCAGATCACATTCAAAGGAAAACCCATCAGAATTATAGTCGACTTCTCTTCACAAACCATGCAGGCAAGAAGAGCATAGAGCAGAGTACTTCGGGTCCTCTATGAAAACACATTCCAGCTCAGACTACTATACCCTGCAAAATTATCTTTCAAGTTGGATGGAGAAGTGAAATACTTCCATGACAAAGAACAGCTAAAGAATTTCGCGATGAGAAAGCCAACCTTATACAGGCTACTGAAAGATGTTCTACAGAGGGACCAAAACAATCAGAACTCCACCAATGAGATCGGAAGCAAGCAACTAAATAAGATAAGCAATTAAACACAGGAGAAAAAGGAATAAACAATAACA
>NW_004524639.1:359635-366639 GCF_000260255.1 Octodon degus
AGAAAGATGTGGTATTTTTACACAATGGAGTATTATTCAGCTATTACGAATGATAAACTGCAAGCCTTTATATTGAAGTGGATGCCACTTGAACATATACTCATAAGTGAAATAAACCAGACATACATGTGTAAATATCTTATAGTTTCCCTAATATAATAACTCAAAAGAAGAAATACAAATACAAAGGTATAATAGAAGTAAAAGTCACCAAGGATCTCAAGGACTAACTAATAAGAGAGGGAAAGAAGAAGAGCTAGGAAACTTGAATAAATTAAGCCATACAGTTATATGTAGAAGATGGGCAAGGCAATCATCCTTAGAATCTCCAGAAAATTTTTTAATCTAGCAGTTTAGTGGAAAGAGTCTCACCCTGACTAACTATACATGCTGATTCCTGTGAACTAAGCAACTGCACTGCAGATGGTAATTTGTAATAATAGTTTCATGCTTGGAGCGCCTGTCATTTTGGTCTTCTGAATATGGGCTGCTTGTCATGACATGCCATTTTCTGTTATGATGTCTCTTGGGTAGGTGGTTGTTCAAAAAGTAGGGGGTAGTGAATGAAAGCAAGAGACAGGAAAAGGAACATTGTGGGACTGTCCTGCTTCAAGGTTGTATATGATGAGATTTTTGGACTTATGTGTAAACATAAGAAGTATATAATTTTTATGCCTATTTTTAAAATATATTCTAATTTTTAAATGTTTTTTATTATATTCTGTAGGGATTTAAAGTTCAACATATCAATACTTGATGAAAAATACCTGTTCCATATTATGCCTAAGATGTTTGATATGCAGACAGATAGTGAGGTTAAGTTTAACAGCCTAAGTTGTATGGTAATAACAATAAGCTTGTCTTCTGGATGCTTAACAACCTAAGTTTGCAGACCAAAATTAGAGAAAAAGGAGTGCTGCACAGAAAGCCAACATTTTGGCCCTAGCTTTCTAAGTTCAATTAAGACTCACGCATATGAGAACTTGTACTGTAACATCACGTAACTCAGTAGTGTCCTAAATTATATTATGGGGCCAAAGAGGAAAGTGATCAATGATGTAGAGTGTGCCTAAAGAGAGTCACATGGAGAGAAAACATTCTCTCAATCTTTCACAGAGAACGCATTGGCCAAGTAATGGCCGTGACTCATCCACATGGCTGACCCTGACAAAGGTTCTACAATCTGAGGCACAGGATCTCTGGATAAATCCTGAGGGGATTTCACTGACCTTCTCAGACCCAAAAGCTACAACTCTTGTTGCATAGGTCCTGCTTTACCTTGGTCTTAACCATCCAGCATAAAAGTATAAAAACGATATGTAAGAAGTAAAGCTATGTTGTTATGTTGAGCTGTGGGGGACTCAGGTCAACAATTTCTGACATTGCCAGTGAAGTGGAAGACCCAATACTATTATGGGTTACTGGACTCTTTTAGAATATTTTGCTGAGTTTACACACCTATAATATTCAAATAACAGATCTTAACAACAAAAAGGGTATAGAGATGAATGTCCATTTTGTATCTGTGTATTCAAAGTTGTTGGGATAGATATATAGTTACATTCTCTTAATGAATAGAGGGATCTGCTCTAATGGTGTTTGTAAGTAGGATATCATGTCTGCATCTTGTACAGCAATTAACCACTAAGAAGAATGTATGCAATGTGTTAATTATTGAAACTGTCCTACCAGTTTGGTTTGAAACTGTCTCATTGCTATTTGTTTCTCTATAAATTTATGGAAAATATAAAAAATAAAAATAAAAATAAAATAGAACTAATTCCTTTCGATCACACTTTTTACTTTGCATGCTTAGCTCTCTGCTTCTTCAGTGCATTCCACTATTTAGCAAGATATAGCAGAAAGGTGGCTGGTTTCCAGTGCACAGTGTTCTTTTTCTGTGTTGACTCTACATGGAGCCTGAAGAGTCCAAGCTTTTATGCAGCCACAAACAGAAGTATTAAGAGTCCTGGATTGGTAGGGAGCCGTGGTTCAGTAAGCAAGTGGCCAGTCTGCACCGAAACCTACATGCATAGGGAATGAATAAGTACATGGTTAAGAGCTGAATATGAAGAGTGACCCTTAGATCAGCAAAAACAGCATGTGGAGATCCAGCGCAGGGAACTGGCCGGGAGACGACAGGCAAAGAGGTTTCCTTCAGTCTCTTACTGGTTGGGATGCAAAGCATGCTATCCACAGTCTAAAGGAGAAGCACATTTTGTTCCATCTTCTCATTCCATAGTCTGCTGGCTTCAAAGAAGAAAGGGCATGGTGGAGCCTGCTGGCTTCAAAGAGGAAAGGGCATGGCGGGGCCCAGGGCGAGCCGAGCTGCTCTTGTCTCAGTGCTAAGGAAGCAGAGCCTGGAGCGAGATTTGCTCTCCCAAGTCACGCTCTCGGTGGGCTCCGCTCGGCCCGCGCACCACTTGCGCGTTAGGTGGGCTACGGTGATGCCCCTCCCCCAGCTCCTTCCTGCTTGGGTGGGGGGCATTCCAGATCTAAGTCATAACAAGGTTCACGCAGAAGGCAGTTTGAGTGCAACAGAGGAGCTCAAACTAAGGCCAGCTGAGGAGAAAAAATTGAAATGGATAGAAAATGTCAATAATCCAGATTAATGGTATTTTAATGCAGTATTTTGAAAATTAAAGTATAAAACTAAAATTTTTTAAAAAATAAAAAAATGCAGATCGAGGCAGGGTCCAGCTCTGGCTTGGTGCATCCCTGCCAACTTTCTCTCCTCCAAGCCTGCTGCTTCTGTCTTTACTTGAAGTTCTGGTGTGTTGTTCACCATTGAATGTATTGTTTTTTACTTAATTTTGTAAAGTGGGGCATTTCAATTTAATGATACCTAACACTGTTTCAATGTCTGACATTCTCCAGGGATCTGGGCAGCACACTGGGGTGCAGGAACCGTGGACAGGTGACCATCATGTGGACGTGCGAGGACTTTCACAGGAAGCGGAGCTGATGAATGGAGGCTGAAGGAATCCAAAGCTGAAAACTGGCCACAGACGTGACCACTGAGTTCCCTGTATTTGGGGCTTTAATTTTTCCTTTTTCTCATGGATGCTGAAACAACTGTTTGAAGAATGCTATCCTGAGATCGTGAGAGACAAAACAATTCTTCAAGCAGCAGCTAAATATCACTCTTGAGCCTGTGTATTTGAAACAAGAACAGAGCACCCATGTACAGGAATCCAGGACTGAGTGCTCTCAGGTAAGTGCTAAAAGGGATCATTAGGCACCAGGGGCACATTTCAATGGGGGTAGTCCTCGGTGTTGTGCAAAGTTCTTTCGTAATTTCTTACATCTGCGATGAATCCTGCCTGACTATGTCTAGTTTTGTAGCTGGTTAGATTCTAAGATCTTGAAAAGCAACCAGGGCGCAAGGACTAATCTCAGAGCTGAGCTAGAGTGGATTTAATTGGTCTTGGGGTGCTCTGACAGAAAAGAGAGAGGCAGGCGCAGGCAGCCAGCGCAGTCCCAGAATGCTGATGTGTTGGCGTAGCTGTAATGGGGCAGGAGGAACATTGCTTCAAGGGTGTTTTCTGATGGGCTCATTTTTTTAAATAGTCAGGAGAGGCAAGAGAGCTCTACAAGTTGTGTTTTCCTGTTTTAAAATGACCAGGCTGCCACAAATGTGTTGCAAATTGCAGGGAACCTGGATTAATGTTTACTTCAGATAAGAATAGCATCCTTAGTTCTTTCCATGACTGTGTGATTTTTTGTTGATTTGTTTGTTTTTAATCTTGGTTGTTTCTATGCTTACTTTTTTGAGTAGGCAACAAATACTGTGTCCGTTTGAGTGTGCTGGTTGGAAGCTCCCGGCTCCTCCATCAGTTCTGCAAGCATAGATTGAAGGATGCGAAGTGTTAACTAAAAACACAGGCATAACCGGGCTGCAATGTTTGGAGGGCTGAGGTGGGGACATTATGTTGTTCAGAGTGAGTTTACTACACTACACAACCTTTTTTTTTTTTTTTTCTTTCGGTACCAGGGATTAAACTCAGGCCCTTGTGCTTGCCAGACAAGCACTTATTCTACTGAGCCATCTGCCCGGCTCCCAGGGGGAGCTGAAATGACAATATTAAAGAGTCATCCTTTGCGCGCACTCTCGTCTGCCTCCCAGGTCATCTTCACTTTCCTACTGAGCAGTAGCGGTCTTCTTCCTGAGTGTGACCAAGTGAATGAGCACGCGCATCACCGCCTCTTCACATTCTGCTGAACTATCAAAAAGGAGCTTTGCATGAAGGCCGTTTAGAAAGAAGGCAAAACCCTGCTCCAATAACTATGAAACTTTGGTAGCTGGATGAAGGCAGGCTAAATAGTGATTGATGTAGCAGTCAAGAAAACTGGAATGTTCATTCATAGGAAGTCCAAGAAGAAAGATGACACATGCAAAAATGGCAGCGTGTTGGAGATAGAGCCAGTCGCCTGTGCTGGTTGGGGGCGAGGTAGAGTAGGAAACAAAGGGATTGGTTGAAAATACTTATTTATTTTTTAAATTAATTTTATTGAGAAACAAATAGCAATGAGACAGTTTCAAAACTGATTAGTAGGGCAGTTTCAAGAATTAATACATTGCATATTGTTATCTTCTTAGTGGTTCTTCATAGTACAAGATGCAGACATGATATCCTGTCCAAACACTATTAGTATGAATCTTTCTCCTCATTAAATTAAGAGAAAGTAGCTATAGAGCTATCTTAACTATTCTGTATATACAGATAGAAAATGGTCCTTCATTTGTACCCCTTTTTTGGTTAGCTTTGTCAGAGATGGGTATTCCATTGCTAGTTAAATATTGTAGGTCCGTGAATTTAGCAAAGTAATCTAATGTAGTCCAGTAGTCCATAATAGTAGTACTGGGCTTTCTGTTGGACTGGCAATGTCAGAAGTTGTTGACTTGAGCTTTTTACAGCTTAGCATGTTGATATGGCTTTACTTTATATACCTCATGTTTATACTTTTCTGCTGGATGGTTAAGACCAAGATAAAGCAAGACCTATATAATAAGAAATATAACTTTTGTATCTGACAAGGTCAGTCAAGTACCCTCAGGATTTACCCTGAAACCTGTACCCCAGTTTGCAGATCCTCTGCCAGTGTGTAATGGTTGAACATATTTATTAAGAGCCTTTAAGCCATGCCTCTTCCTCCTCCTCCTCCCAGTCCACATAACAACATGAGCACACCTTTCATACATTTATCAAAACGAAGGAGTTTTCTCTCTAAAGAATTTGAACCCCTGTGCATCTGCAGTCACAGCTGGTTGTAGAGGTGAAGCTGACTGTTGAAAATGGGGAACTACGCAGAAGTGTGCATTCCAACATGAGGTAAAGCTCCACTCCTTGCTCCCTGAAGCTTCTCAGGATAAAGGGCCCCAGATTAAAATCCCTCGTCTCAGGGAAGGTAGAAGCTAAAGCTATGCAGCATAAGCGGAGGCCTACAGGGTGCTGTCTTCAGCACCGTAGCAGCTCTTGGCTTTTTTCACATTAACAGAGTGAGGAAATACAGTCTGTGGTAACTAATTCATGTCCAAGAATATTCCGGCACCTACTGACCTCAGGAAGGCTCCTAACGAGAAGGTGAGTTTCCCAACCAGCCACTTCCTGGCGTGTTACATCACTGAATAACTTCTATGTTTACAAAAAAATTTCCGATCAGCTTTTGAATGGTTATTACATATGTTTGAAGTAGCTTCTCAACATGAGTCAGAAATCAAAATGAATTATGGAAGAAGGAACATAAATATAAAGGAAAGAAAGAAAATGTGGGGAGTTAAATATATAAACAAGCAAACAATCAATAACTCCAGAGAAATGACAGAATATATTTTCTTCATCAAAGCACAAGAAATTGTAACTTTTTTTTTTTTTTTTGGTCTTTTTGAAGCAAAGTTTCACTAGGTAGTTCAGGCTGGCCTTGAATTTTCCTTGTGGCCTAGGCTGGCCTCACACTTGCAGTCATTCTCCTGCTTTGGCTTTGCAAGTACTGGGATTACAGTAGTGTGCCACCACACTGAGCAGGAAATTATAACAATTATCAGAAAATAAAAGGTTTTTCTTTCTCTAGCTCCTTGCCCTGAAGAAGTATGGGCATAGGACTTGCGCATCCAAGGCAAACAACTCGGAATTGAGAAAGCAGATGAGGCAGCTGTTCATGGACTCGAGCATACTCAGCCCTGTCCTGTGGTCACTGAGGTATGAGAACCGCAGAAGAACTGGCCATGGTGCTGCAAGAGGCACAATGAGAAGAGTCTGGCTGTCTTCCTGTTCTGAGCAATCACACTGGAAAAGAGAGCTCCTGAAGTGATTAGGGTGTAGCTATCCAAGACGTGGAAGGTTCAGGACAGAGGGGACCTACGGCTGCGTGTCTCCCCCACGCGCCATTTCAGAATGGACACACATGTGCAGAATGGGACCTACGAGTCCTGGAAGACAGGAGTGGTGCTGGGTGAGGCCTAAACAAAGCCACCAAGGTCACTCAGTGATGGAATAAATTAGAGTATCAATGCTTCTGCAGTAAACAAGTCTTGATAAATGCTTTGCTCATTTTGTGTGAGGTTTCAGTGTAACACTGCATTAATTATCAATATCATGCCCTATTTTGGAAAATATGGTTTAGGGCTAAAACTTAAGTCCCAAAGAACTAATAAATTCAAACAAGATATAACCAATAAAATTATAAATATTTAACTTTGTTCTGAAAGAATAAAGTTAATGCTTTGCAGACAGTGTAATTCAATATTTCTAAAATGCAACATCAACAATAGTACAAATACAATAAAAATTTACCTGTGGTAAAATCAGGTAATTGAGATTCCCAAATCAAAAAAAGTGAATGGAAATAGATAACATGAGAATACAGTTAGGATTTGTTTCTGCATCTCCTAATCTGTTTCACGGAGCCTCAGTGTCTTTTCTTTTGTTTTCTTTTCTTTTTTCTTTTCTCTTTCTTTCTTCTTTCTTTCTTTCTTTCTTTCTTTCTTTCTTTCTTTCTTTCTT
>NW_004524639.1:366739-382924 GCF_000260255.1 Octodon degus
TTCTTTCTTTCTTTCTTTCTTTCTTTCTTTCTTTCTTTCTTTCTTTCTTTCTTTCCTTTCTTCTTTCTTGTCAGTATCATGGTGTTTTTAGCACAATAGCTATATAGTATAATTTCAAATTAGAAATTATAATACCACTACCCTCCTTTTTTTGCCTAAAATTTGTTTTTGTTATTCTCAGCCACTTCTGTTCCCAAATGAATTTTAGGATTGTTTTCTCTAGTTCTGTGAGTATGTTGATGGTTATTTTGATTGTGCTTGTATTAAATCTGTACAACAATTAGGAAAGATGGCATTTTTCATTGTTAGTTCTCCCTACCCACAAACAAGGATATCTTTCCACTTCCTGATATACTCTTTCATCTCTTTTAAGAATATTGTAGTTTTCTTTGAAAAAGGCACAACACATTTTCATTGGACGAAATCCTCTTTAATAAATGGTACTGCAAAACCTGGCTTTCCCCATGCTGAAGAATAAACTAGACCCACATCCATCACCATGCACTAAATTAAAATCAAAGTAAATCAAATATCTAAAAAGTAAAACAGAAACACTAAATTTATTAGAAAATAAAATAGAATTCTTGAAGACACAGGTGTAAGCCAAACTTCATTAACCAAACCCTAACTACATGGAAAATAAAACAGATAGATAGATAGATAGATAGATAGATAGATAGATAGATAGATAGAGAGATAGAGATAGAGATAGAGATAGATTAAATACAAGGATGTAAAACTTTCTTTATTCACATAAAACATGATTATTCACACAGACATTCCTAAGGAGACTAAAAGGAAAAAAAGAGACTAGCAGAACTAATAAATAAATTTAGTAATATCTTCAGATAAAGGTGACTTTATAAAAATTTTTATATTTCTATATTTGTGCAATAAGTAACTGCAAAAATAAATTTCAACAGTTTTTATAATGAGGGTGGTAAAAAGCATTCAATATGCAGAAGCTAAACAAAAAAATATTCAAGCCTCCACAGAAGGAACACAACAAAGAATATAATACTTTAAAAATATAAAATATTATTGAGCAAAATTAAAGTAAACCCAAATAGAGACATGTATAATTTCCTTGAATAAAAGACTCATTTGTTAAAAAGTTTTGCTTCTCCCCAAATTAATTCATACATCTCATTACCTACCTCACAAGGCTCCACAAGCATATTTTTCTTACAGAAATAACACAATTTTTTGTGGAAATGCAAAGAGTACAGAATAGCTAAAAAATTCTTGGAAAATAATAATAAATGAGGAAGGCTCATACCACTTGATTTCAAGGTGAGGTGGGACTGGAGATCAAATATCTATCAACTAAAGATTGATAAGTTATACTTTATGTGTATAATGGAATACTACTGAATAGTAAAAGCAAATGAACCACTGATACATGTAGTAGTCGGGATAAATCACAAAAATACCTCAAGTGAAAGGAGTCAGATACTAGAGATCACATTATGTGATTATGAAATTCCAGGAAAAATGAATTTACAAAGATGGAAACCAAAAAAGCTTGAGAGGAGCACGCAGGAAAACTTTTGAGAGAGAAAATTCTGCGTCTTGATGTAGCCCTTGGTCATTGTAGACATCATTGTCAAATTTCTTAACACTAAATACTTAACCATATCTGCTTAGGCAATTTGTGTCTATTTTTTAAAAAAATTATATCTTATACATTCTTAACTATAAAAAAGAACTTTGAAAATTAGATATGTTAGAGTTGAAGCAAACATTTGACCAAAAAATTGAAAGGATAATAAGGAGGCAGTAGTTCAGATAGAGAGATAATGACGCAATAAACGGACCACAGCAGATCGGGCGGTCGCACTCTGTGGGGCCGCAGCGTGTGCGTCAACTGGCCTCCGGGAGATTTCATTGCGTGGTCATGTTGAAAAGCCCTGAGTTAGTCATGAGAGCCAAGAGCGTCATCATCTGACTAATATGAACTCCAGAGAGAGAAGAGAGACATTGTGGGGCAGAGCATATCGTCACAGAAGGACACAAAAGCTCTTAAACTCACAAGTTCTCAAACAAATAAATTTCTAAGCAAAAACCAAGTAATTTTTTAAATGTGCCTCAGCATTCCATCACCAAATTTTTGGACAAGGAAAATAGAGGAACTGTATGTACTACCTTCTTGAAAGAAAAATCAGAAATGGTAGAAGTGAGTTTTTGATTTTCATTATCAAAAGAACAGCACGACAGAATTTTAAGGGAAAATGGTTTCTAATCTATGCTGTTGTACTTTGACAAGCAAAAGAATGAAACCAAGCATAGGATAAAATAGAGACCTTGCCTCTCAGTGTCAGGAGTTTTACTCTTTCTTAACAAGTGATTATTTAAAAGATGTCCTCATGAACAAGGGCATAGATTGACAGAATGGAAACTATTAGACTAAAAATCGAGCAACATGTAAGGAAGGGGGCAGAAAATTCTCCTATGATTCTGAGGGAAAGTTCCAGGCTAAGTACATTACTTACTCTGCAAAGAAGCTACGTGAGAGGCTTAGACATCAACGGACGCAGACTGCGGCATTAGGAAAGGCATTCCTAAGAAAAGTCGCTTGATGAGTTTGACAATGTGATACATTGTTTTTAAAAAATAATTCTGATACAGTCCTTGGAGAACTTAAAAACAGAGATAAAGATGCCATGAGGAAAAGGTAACTTGGCAATTGTCAATTCTAGAAGAAAATTTTAAAATACCAGGAAAAAGAAGTGAGAATTGATGGTAGTGGTTGACGTGTGTGATCCAAGCCCCACAGGGACAAGTGTACGAGGTGTTGTACTGCACTAGGGCCGCCTAAAGACAGCCACTGGCCTACCAGAACCCAAACCAAGCGTCTTGCCCCGTGGAACTCTGGGTGCTGCAGTGCCGACAGAGTCAGCTTGTGTGACTCGATTGTCACTGACACCTTTGGGAGCATAGCAGAGCATTTTAGTTCTTCACCTCATGCATATGTAGAACATGCTTGCCTTAGGCCACAGGCTGTCTACTACATAAGTGTCAGTATCTTTCATCACTGTTGCAATAGACACTGTAATTGATTCAAAATAAACAAAATTAATACTCATTCAATTGAGATGAGTTCTAATTTTCTTGTAAAAGGCAGAAAATAGTAACCCTGGAATAAGATGGAAACCTCTAGGTTTCATCCATCTGGACTCAGTGAGAATTCTGAATTCAAGAAAATCATGAAGCAGCCATAATTCCATCATGAGGTACTTCCTTATTTTTGTTCAATATTCCGAAAATCACTTTTATACTATTTTTCTCATTAAATCCCTAAAAAGCCCCACAAAGTACCATTATTGTCCTCATTTTATAAATGGCAAAATTGAAATCCTAAAATGTGGCTTGCCCCAGGCAGAATTTAAGACCAGTAATTTGTAGGTTTTCTTTCTCCCTAGAAGCCACTTATGTTTCTCAGCCTTTCCCCTTCCGTGCCTACCCACCTAGAGTTTCCAAATGTTAGTTTCCCTTCCCATCTGGAAGTCTTCAGTGATCAACTCTTAAGGTCCCCACCGACATCTCTACTGAAATTTGCCTATCTGGCATTTATTTAGGAAAAAAATGTCATCAGAGCTGTTTGAGGAGACCTCTACCAGTTTATTCGATTTAGATTTTGCTCTCTGAACCTAGAATGGTATGCAATTGTTTCCATTTCAATTTCACATATATTTTACTGGTCATAAGACAGATATAGTTCCTATTGATCATGTGCATGATATTATAGGAAGAGGTTTCACAGCATGAATTATTAATTTTTCATTTAACAACTATTAAGTGAATATTAATCCTAAGTGAAGCGCATTTCCAGATGCAAGGAACACCACACTGCAAGATAGGTTCTTTGCTTTCATTAAAATTTACAGTCTCATTTAATCTAATGAAACCTTCAAAAGATAGGCCCACCTTTGTGAAGGCAGTATTTTTAATTTTACCATTTTAGAAATTCAAAGTCTGAGCAGAGGTGTAAAGTAATAGAGGCTTAATCTTTGTTACCATCTCAAAAAAAATGACTGAAATTGCAGGTTTGCCAGATATTTTTAACAGAGCAAACAAAGGTGAGACTATCACAGGGCTAGTGGTGAGCGTAGTAGCTACTGTCTCAGTCAGTATTTTTTAGGAGATATTATTTAACACTTCAAGGTAACCCAAAATATTTCAAGTATTATGGTTGTTTTATCTACAGAAGAGAAAATCAAGTTACAGAGCGTTCAGTAATGACCCTGCAGGGCCGGCCGGGTAGCTCAGTGGATTAGAGCACCTGCTAAGGCAGAGCGCAGTGGTGGGAGTTAGATCCCTGGAGTGCAGTGCCGGTCCCTCCCCTGGGGTGCACTGAGATGGGGATTGAGATTGGGCGTGATGGTACCTGCCTGTAATCCCAACGTTTGGGAGGCTGAAGACAAGAGAATCACTACAAGTTCAATCTGTGTAATGAGATCCTGCAGACCCTGTACTAAATATGTTAAAATAATAATAATAATAATGACCCTCCAAGTCCCATAGCAGGCAACCAGCAGAGCAGGGACTCAGAGCTCCAAAACTTTCGTTCTGACCTACTGAGTACTGTTGAATAAGTAAGATGTTTTGTTCTATGAGCAGGTCGAAAGTGTCCTGGAATATACCCACTTCCTTCCCTCTCTCTCTTCCCACGAGGTATCTCAAACATTGCAGTTCATTTCAGGGGTGGGGAAGTACTGGTTTGGGAATCAGGAGACCCCTCCTCCAGTCAATCCTGATCCTGCCAGGTTCAGTCAGTTTTCAAGTCCTGATTCCCTCCCTGGCCTTCATGAGAATTTCTACCTGGTCACAGAGAAGTAAGGTGCATATGAGAAGAAACTTTAGCCGAATATGCTACTGACTTGTCACATGGATAATCACAGAACCAAGACCTCCTCAGGTCTCACTAGTCAGACCCCTGGAGGATGCTCAGCATGTGGGTGGGGACTTCAACATGTGTGTCAGGAGCTGGAGCAAGAGGAGACAAGAGGAAGCGAGGGACTGGGTCTGGAAGGCTGGGGTCTATCAGAAAGGAAGATGGTGGGAACCAAATACGAGAGAAATGGATGGATTTGGATTGGATCGCTTCTCCGAATAAAGCTCTGTTAAAGATGATTTTAAGCCTTGACATAGTAGCATATCTACTACTATCTGGATTCTGCATGGGTTTACAGCAAAAAATATTTAACAAGCCACCAAAACTCATCTGTGCCTTGCCTGGCTGTATAGAAATTCATGACTCGCACACTGCAGCCAGCCAGGTAGAACAGCAGAGAGGATCTATGAGCACTTTGTATTGTGGAAAGAGGATTATTCCTCCATTGTATTCATTCAAACTCTTCCTCTATATTTTCTATCCTTCTTCGGTGCCTGGGGGGAAATGAAAGAAAGAAGCCAAATCTGCCAAAAGTCATGTGCTGCTGTTACAGTGAGAATGAGGTGTTTGTTTTTCATTCCAAAGGGAATCTCTTATTAAATACACACCATTGAAAAACAATTTTAAAAGACTAAGTATTCTAAGAGATAAATACTGCATTACAAAGAGGTCTCTTCTGAACTTTTAAGAGCACATTTGCTATAGAATTCAGATCCTTGTTTTCTCTAAGGTGCAAAATAAAGTGTTTAACCCCCTCCAATCTTAAGGCCTAAATTCTTTCTCACTGTGATGTCTTGTAGCTCTATTAATACACTGAAGTTCATTTGTGTCAGAAAGCCTATAAGAAAAAATTTTCACTAAATACCAAAAATAATTCTGTCTGGGATCCTTGCTTATCTAATTGCAGATATGTTGGGTAATATCAATTAGAAACAGGGATACAAAATTGAAACCAAGAAGTAACGCTCTGGATAAGTATTGACCTAACCGGGAAGATGGCTCAGTAGAATAAGTGCTTGCCTGATAAGCGCAAGGGCCTGAGTTCAATCCCAGGTTCTGCCAAAAAATTTTTTTTTAAATTAAAAAAAAAATAAGACTCTGATAATTATTGACCTTGCTTATCTGTCCAAAGCAGGGCTATAGAAAGCATTACTTTCTATTCTTTTGCTCATTAATTTCTTTTATTTGGAGCCAGTACATATTCAGGTGAATAAAAGCAATATTTATTTACAGCTAATAACATCGAGCAAAGTGGTTCTCTGATTGCTGATTTGTTTCTGTTGTTTTTCAGCATTTAGAGTGACTGGAACAAAAGGAAAAGGACCAAGGAAAAATGACTGACAACACAAAAAGCAAGGCTGAGATTATGCGCTACCTAATTCAGAATCTGAGGATTGAGGAACTATGCTTGCCTACAAAAGTAATGCACTGCAGCGTAAGAACCCAGCACAGTTATGAAGGCACAGTGTGACATCAGCCAGAGGGACTCTCCAGGAGGTGCTGGAGCTGAATGGGTTTAAACAAAAGATGCAGGAAATGAGTACCATTTCCCTGGGCCTCTGGAGCTTACAGTTTAGCAATAAAGGTCTCATAAATTAATCCTGAAACACCTGGGATGGAATGGTTTAACTGTTTTGTCAAAGTAGTGCAATAAAAATTTGATTGAAAACAGACAGATTGAGATTAAAATCAATAATGCAAGTAAAGTGGGTGGTACGGTTTACACATTGCTCCATATTTATTGCTCTGCGAATAATACTAGAACAGCAGCAGAAACAGGAGTGGTTGTGTTAGAAATGGTAGCAGAAACAATAGTGGTGTGTTATGCTAAGTGGGAGATGGAAGACAAGCGCAGTGCTGGAGATGGTGTCCCAGCCCTGGTTGCTCCCCAGTGTCAACTAGTCAAGGACAAAAGCGGGAGAAGGAGAGATGGAGTTTTGCACTTGGATGGCAGGCCTTAGACCAACTGCATACGGAGGTCTGCATATACACATACACATATATATGGTGCATATGTGCACTTATATGTATATATGTGCATTTACATATACACGTATATATAGTCTCAGTTTCCTCTTTCATATCATTAGCAGCTTTAATTTTATGTTATGGAAGAGGAAACAGTTCAGGGAGTTGAAATAACTTTCTGCAAATTTCATAATTACTAAATCATACAAATTAGAATGCAAACCCAGATATGTCTGGCCCTACTCATCCACCTCATTGCTTTTCTTAATCTGTACATTCTAAAATTGCAGGAATGGAAATGAACTCATTATTTTACACATTTTTATATAGAACAATACTATTATCTGGGTATTATAGCTCCACTCAAGAGAACAGAATTTTCAGTTTTGATTTTTTCAGAAAAATGACAATGAAAATTCACATAGTTCAGAAGTGGCATAGCCAGGACTGGAAGTCAGATCTTACTTCAAAGCTATCCTCCAATATTTATACTCAAATTTCAGAAAGCCCTGTTAATGGGTGGTCATCTACTTCTTGTACCATCTTGATGAACCGTGCCGACAGAGCCAGCCTTGTACCCAAGAGTCATGTGGTTTAGGGAGATCCTTCTTCAATTCTTCCTCACACTGGTCCTTATTATTACGTGTGCATCATCTGAGGTCAGGAAAGAGATTAGTTGGTGGCTTTCCTGCTCCTCAACAGGTGCATCTGGCAGAGATCAGAGCCAAAGAAGTTTCCTCTGAGGAAAGCCCTGGGAATATTGTTATAGTTGCCCCACAAGAGCAAAGGACAGCAGGGGTTCAGGGACAAAGATAATGCACACACCAGCAGTGTTTAGACAGTTGTGAAGGGACAACACTCAGGCTTCAGGAAAATGGTATCATAATCAAATCAAATTATCAATCAGTGCTAAAATTTAAAAGTCAAAATACGAAGATTCATTCAGTGTCCGGTATTTTTTTTTTGCAGTTTATTATGCTTTTATAGAATATGTATCAAAATTTGGGGAAGAAAATTGACAGTAGAGGATTAAAGGAGTAGAATATACATACAAGACTGTAAACTCCATGGTTCCAGGAACCATTTCTGATTCACTCTTACTTATGTCTTGGGTTCCTGGTGCTGAGTACAATGCCTGGTTGAATTAAAGGATCAAGTTTGTCTGGAGTCAGTGACTTAGAAGACCATTTTAATTCAATTTTCTCAATTTCCAATTTTATTTATTTTTTAATTAATTTATTGAGAAATAGTAATGAGACAGTTTCAAAACAGGTTAGTAGGACAGTTACAATAATTAATACATTACGTTTATATTGTACATTACATTTACATATATTGTTACGTTTGCAGTAGTTATTCATAGTAAAAGATGCAGACATGATATCTTGTCTGAACACTATTCTTACAAACCTTTCTTCTCATTGTATTAAGACAAAGTAGCTGTATAGCTATCTTAACTATTTTGTTTTGGTTTTTTAAATTAATTTTACTGAGAAACAAATAGCAATGAGACAGTGTCAAAGCCAATTACTAGCACAATTTCAATAATAATACATTGCAAATTGTTGTCCTAGTGATTATTCATTGTACAAGATGCAGACATAATATCCTGTCCACAAACGTTATTAGAACAAATCTCTATATTCAGTGATCGAAGAGAATGCAGCTGTGTATCTATCTTAACTATTTGAACACACAGATACAAAATGGTCATTCATTTGTATCCCACTTTTTGGTTTAGTTTTATCAGAGAAGGGTATTCCATTGTCATTTAAATATTGTAGGTGCCTGAATTCAGCAAAATTTTCCAATAAGTCCTGTAGTCCATAATAGCAGTGGGTTTTCCATAAGACTGGCAATGACAGAAGCTGTTGAGTAGGCTGGGGGATGGCTCAGTGGAACAAATGCTTTGCCTGGCAGGCACAAGGGCTTGAGTTCAATCCCAGTTCTGCCAAAATAAGAAAAAAATATATAAAAAGAGGTTGTTGACTTGAGCCTTTTATAGCTTAGCATTTTAATATTGCTTTATTTTTATATTTTGTTTTTACACTTTTCTGTTGCATGCTTAAGACCAAGATAAAGCAAGACCTATATAACAAGAGATGTAACTTTTGTATCTGCCAAGGTCAGCCAGATCTACTCAGGATTTATCCTGAAACCCTTTACCTCAGTTTGTAGATCCTTTGTCAGGGTCAGCCATGTGGATGACTCACGGCCATTGCTTGACCAATTTGCTCTCTGTGAAAGCCTGAGAGTTTTCTCTCCATGTGACTCTCCTTAGGCACACTTTACATCATCGATCACTTTCCTCTGTGGCCCCATAATCTCCTTGATCAGAAAATTTGGAACAGGGGCTAGGGAGATGGCTCAGTAGAATAAGTGCTTCCCTGGAAAGCGCAAGGGTCTGAGTTCAATCCCCAGTTCCAGAAAAAAAGGAAAAGAAAAAACAAAATTTGGGACACAACTGAGTTATAGGATGTTACAGTACAGGTTCTCCTATGTCCTGAGTACTCACTGACCTTGGAAGGCTAGGACCAAAATGTTGGCTGTCCTTGAAGCCCTTCTTTTTCTCTGATTTTTGGTCTGTAAACTTAGCTTGTTAACACTTCAGAAGAGAAGCTTATTATTACCCTACAACATATGCAGTTGGGTTTAACCTCAGTATCTGAATATCAAACATCTTTGGCATAATACAGAACAGGTATTTTCCATCAAGTATTGCTATGTTAAACTTTAAGTCCCTACAGAATATGAAGAAAAAACTTAAAAAATAAAAAAATGTTTAAAAAAATAGGAATACACAGTTACATATTTTTACACAGAAATTTAGAAAACTAACCACATACAACGTTCTAGCAGGACAGTCCTGTGACATTTTTTTACTTGTCTCTTGTTTTCATTTAAAGCACTTTTTTTAAAACTAACATTTACTTGAGAGACAGTATGGCAGTAATTGGTATGCCATGACAAGCAGTATGTATTTAGGAGACCAGAATGACAGGCATTCCAGGCATGACCCTACCATTACACATTGCTATCTTCAGTGCAGTTGCTTAGTTCACAGGTATCAGCATATATAGTTAGTCAGGGTGAGGATCCTAACAATGAACTGCTAGTTTCAAAAACATGCTGAAGATACTCAGGATCATTTCCTTACCCTTCTTGTGCATAGAAATGGATGGCTTTGCCTCTGTCATGTTTCCTGGCTTTTATCCTTGCCTTCTCTTTGTTGTCTAATCCTCAAGTTTGCGCTTTCCTTTTAATTGTGTTATACCTTTCTATTTTTATTTCTTCTTTTGAGTTCTTATACTAGGGAGACTATAAGATATTTACACATGTGGGTCTGGTTTATTTCACTTATGAGTATATGTTCAAGTGGCATTCACTTATAGATGAAGGCTTCAAGCTTATCATTCTTTATAGCTGAGTAATACTCTGTTGTATTACTCCAATCTTTCAGGCTAAACACTACACAGTAAGTGATCAATATATTTTACTAATCCTCTTAAATATTACCTTGAAGAGTAAGAAAATGTCTTAAGCAGAGTATTGAGGTGTTTTGTTTGCTTATTAGGTGCACTAAGAGGGATGAGTCTAGAAAAAAAGAGCGAGTTATGAAAGCTTTAGTGGCATAAGTGTCTGCCTGGCAAATGCAAGGTCCTGAGTTTGATCCCAGGTAACACACACACACACACACACACACACACACACACACACACAAAAGTTGAGCCCACAGAAAGAAACCTTTATTATCTGAAGCCACTCTTCTCTCTCATTACCCATCATAGCCCTCATCTTGAGCTACTGTCTTGGTCACTTGGAGTCTCTATGTAGAATAAAAGTATCTTTGGGTTTTGCAAGTGGACTGCCAAGCAAAAGCCAGATTTTTTCTTATTTGGAAGCTAACAGAATTGTAGCAACAACAATGGCTAAGTTGCTTTGTCACTGCCCAAAATTTTACAGCATAAATGGTCAGCTGCAAAGTAATTTAGTTACTCTTGAGTGAGGTGTAAAATGCACAACATAGAGATATTCAAAACCAGCGTTCCACTTGATGCACCCTTGGTGTGATGGTTTTAACTTTATGAACCCCAAACATTTCACATTTAAAGTGAAAATTAGAAAATCTATTTCAACTGGGTTATATTGAAGGCCTAGTCTAAGTAATAACTCTGAGAGAACTTGCTTGAGGAGCCAGCGCAGATGTTCCACAGGCTGTAATGGAAACAATCGAAGAAGTGGCATGAAGACTTTCCTCCTGTGCATGCTCAAAGGAAATGTCTTGTTAACTTTCTTCTCAAGAAAAACAGCTTGCTAGGAACAAAGATGTGCAGGAACAGATGGAAAGCGGAATCGCTATTTTGTAGGTAAGAAAACAAATATAGCCATTGGAAGTAGAAAAAAAACCCAAAATGTACAAGTATACAGACAAGAGAGAGAGAAGTCAGTTGGACTAGGGTACATTTGGGGACAAGATCCAGGTTCATGTCCATGTCCTCCAGATTCCTCACTTACTGTACAACACATATGTGTTTACAAGCATTTTTCTATGCAGAAAATCTTTTATATTCTCAAATTAGTTGGCAGCAGGGAGTTATATAATCTCTTTGGTCATATAGCCAGCTTTGTCATTTAATGATATTTTAAAGTTTTTGCATAGAATATTATTCCCTTTGTATCTCAAAGGTCCAATCCGCTTCTTATTATTCAGTGATATATGATCTATTAACTGTTACATATACCATTTTAAATTGCTTCCTTTGCAATCATGAATATCTGCCTTTGTTCCAGGATCCATTTTCAATAACTTTGAGAAATTTAAACTGTCTCTCTATGCTAGCCATTTCCCCATTTTTTCCGAATAAAGGTAATTTTCCAGTGCTTTTAAAACATATCTAAGTAGAGGAGAATGAAAGGACAGCTGCACAGGACCTCCTCTTCTCTGAGCTTCCCCACCTGCTGGCGGCTCTCCCTTCTCAGCCAACAGTACGACGTCCTGTCTTGCGGAGTCCACCTGACCCGTGCACGTTGCCGCCGCTGGTTTTTGTTGTTTTTCTCCATCGGACCTACTGCAGACAGCTCTCCCTACCTGGCTGAAGCAAAGCGCAGGAGCGAGCATGCAGACGCCTAGTATTCCCCCCAGCCGCACCTTCCTCACTCCTGCCCCTCTTCTGAAGCACTATCCTCATGTTTTGACAGACAGTAAGTTTCCCAGGTTTTTTTTTTTTAAGGTTTTACAGTTTATTAAATCCTCTCTTGAAAAAAGTCGCAGTCACTGCAGACAGGCGCGGCAGAATCTCCACTCCTTGGGCTGTTCTCCAATCTCCAGCTCACTTTCTGCCAGCACCGACGCTAGCCTTTGCAGGGCCCCTGACTTTCTTCATTCTGTTCTTGTGTTCCTTCTGCTGCTTTCTTCAGGTCTTTTTCTTCTCATATGGGCTGTGTCTTGCAAGTCTATGTTTGGGCTCATTTTTTTTTTTTTTTTTTTTTTGCATCATCCAGGGAATCATAAATCATGCCAAAGCCAGTCGTCTTGCCACCACCGAGATGGGTTCTGAATTCAAACACAAAAAATGACATCTGGTGTGGTCTTGTACATTTTGGCGAGTTTTTTTCTGAATTTCTGTCTTATGGACTGTTGCTTTCCCAGGGTGAAGGACATCAGTGATCATATGCTTCCTTGAAGAAGTCGGTTGGTCATGAACTTCCAGGTTCAGATAGTTATTGTGTCATTCATGGTGGCAGCAGATCCTCAGGCAGCCAGGGAGGAAAAGAGCATGTTTCCCAGCTTGCCTCCTACCTCATTTCCACTTCTTTCCATTTCTTTTGTTGATTTACTTTTATCTTCACTTCAAAAAATAAAATATCTCACTATTCATACCTGGTTCTTTCTGCCCTTTTGCCATACTATACTCTCTTCTTTGCATGATTTTCATAAAGTAATTTTAATATTTTCTATCCAGTAATTTTTTCAAATACGCATCGGCATGACAGCCTTTGGCCCTAAACCCCAGTTGTGTGACCCACCGCTTACATGATACCCTCACCAGATGACCCGTATCAGTTTAGATTTTAGTCTTCCACAAAACTTACCCAGTCCAACTCATGATCTCTGTAGAGGGGACTACGAGTCCCCAAGCTGCACAGATCAAATACCTGGGAGTAATCCCTGGCATCACACTTTCTTTCACTGAAATAAACATCCAATGTGTCATCACATCCTCCCAACTGTCTTTTTGAAACATTGAGAATCCAGTTCTTCTCAACATCTCTGCCACCCCCACCCTGCTCTAAGGCACGATGTCCCTCAAGGGATCCTACAATTGCTTTCTCACTAACCTGCTTTGGCTCTTTCCTGCCTCATCTCAACAACCAACATAACACTTGAAAACATAAATAATCGAGGGCCACTCCTGCTATCAGCACTACAGAAGCCTCTATCTAAAATCTTTGAGAGAGTCGACAGGGCAGCATAAATACATCTCCATATCTGTCTTCTCCTGTTCTCTCTCTGTCTAACTCTGGATCCTTGAGTACACCCTGCACTTTGCCTCAGTTTTTTTTTTTTTTTTAGACTTAGATATTCATATTCCCCAAATGTTTCTGATGCTTTCCTTCATGCCGTTCATCTCTGCCCAAGCATAACCTTCTCCGAGAGTGTATCTAAAATAGCACCCTGAATTTGTCAGCTTTCCAATTGCTGACACACTGATCCCACAAGTTTTCAAAAATGAGGTCTAATTTGTTCATGGGTTCAAGAAGTTGAACCCACAGCTGGCTGGCTCCAGAGCAGAGACGTCACGGCAAAAGGGCTTGGGGGTGCAGCTGCTTGGTCCTAGGGAAGCCAACTAGAAAGAGGTCAAGCAGACGGGGTGGGGACCGGATGAGGACCCAAGGCCGCACCTCCATGATCTACGAGGAAGCACCTAGAACTGTGCCCCACTGGTGCCCTGCGTGTAGCTCACAGTTCGTAAGCTTGCCCCTCCACACTGAGTATCATGTACCCCAATTTTTCTTTCTGTCTCTTCCTAGAATAGTTTGTGTCTGGTGTTATAGTGGCTAATAAAATTACAAGTGTTTGTATCTTTTAACCTATTTCCTTCACACACATAGGCCTTCGAGAACAGAGGCTTTTCTGATTCATGTCAATATTCACTAGAACAGTTTGTGTATGTAGCGCAAATCAGCCACACCAGTGTACATGAGCCTTTGTGACTATGCCCACAAGGGCCGTGTCCTCAAAAGATCTCTAACTTGAGGCAAGACAGTAGCAAATTCAAGCTTAATCTGGGCAATTTAGAGATTTACAAGACCTTATCTTAACACTTAAAATCACTGAATTAGAAAAGACTGGGAATGCGCTGCAGCAATCTCTGGGTTCAGTCCCCTGCGTCTCAAATGATAGAGGTGGGCTCTCTGTGAAAACAGTGACAAAGACCACCTAACTTTTCTTAACTTACAGAGATGAAGTAACAGGTTGGGCAGAAGATCAGTCTTCAAGCTTATTGAAAGGGATATTTCAATGAAAAGCAGTCATGATGGTGTGGATACTTAATAGTATTCAGAATGATGCTTTGCTGCTTTTTATGTTCTTTAAATTATTTACATGGGTGGACCTAGCTTTCAAACATCACCTTGAGGGAGGTACTTTAGTTCCCCATCTTATAAATGTGGAATCAGAGACCACAAGATGATATCACAGAGCTGAGAGATGACAACGTCGATTTTGACCCTGGGATCAGATGGGAACCAGTCTGCGACTGTCTTCTGTGATGAACAAAACCAAAAATCTAGGACAGCATTCTCTGTTCCAAGCAGAAAGGAAGAAGGGATAAAAGGAACAAGAGAAGACAAAGGAAAAATAAAGAAGGAGAAAAGCAATTAAATTGAGTTAAGATACATAAACTTATTTTTCTGAAGGTTGAAAATGTTATATATCAGCAATTTCTTAAGTTTGAAACTAAGGAGCAGATATAGATTTGAACTATTAACCACCAAAGGAATTCAGAAGTGTCCTGGAGTGGCCAGCTTCACACTTTTGTTTGGCAATGGAGCAAATGGTTATAATTTACTAAATTAATAGGCTATAGTATATAATTTATAACACTGTTTTACGTGGGTTTATACTTATTATTCATGAGAACAAAAGGAAATTTATGATTTTGCACATATCCTCTGTTCTAAACCTTGCGATAGTTACCCTTGGGGAATTTGCCTCAGAGAAAGTAATGCTGACACAGAAACTTACACGGGAACATTCACAGCCATTAGTGTCATAGTGCCATGGCTTGTGTCTAGATGTCTCCCCAAAGCCTCCTGCAGCCATAGGGCTTGCTCTGAGGTCACCAGATCTAGAGCATGTGATTGATTCCTGGCGCAATGCTGGGATTACAAGTGTTGGGATTAAGGGTGGATGATTGCAGGATTAGTCCCCTGGTTTGGATGGATTGGCACCACCTAAGTCCCAGCAGTCTAGATACCACCTAGAAGGGCAGAAAGCTGCTGTTAAACTCCCTTGCTTGCTTGCCTCTGCTGTCCTATGCCTCTGTGAACAGTTTCTCTCCTGGGACACCCCTCTGCCAAGTCACCGTGCCTTGAACCCAACCGATTATGGATTGAACCAACTATAGTTTGAGCTAAACAAACCTTTCCTCCTTTCACTTTGGATATCAAATATTTTGTGTCATCAACAAGAGAAAAGTAAGACCTATAGGAAAAAGAACAAAAACCTGGGGAAAAATCTAGTAAACTTTAATGAGTAAAATGCTAAACAGACAGAGGTACATCTCCCTGTGGAGTAGTACTCATGGAGCAGGATGAGAGAAGGAAACGCATCTCTTTGCATTGGATTTGACAACTACAAATTGAATCCCATATATAAAATGGATAATGAACAAGTGGAGTGAAAGATTGGCTTAATGCCTGAAAATTAATCAATATATTTCACCATTTTAATTGAATGTTTCTCAATTATGTAACAGAAGTCAATCTCTATTATAATGAAGAAAACTTCCTCAACAAATAAAAAAGTTGCCTTAAGCTAATAAAGAGTCCTATAAAATGTATATCTATTATGTTAATTGATTGGGATAAGGATATTTTGGAACTAATGAGTAAATATTGCAAATTCAAGGTCAATTTGAAAATGTAAGGTCAGTATAAGAAACAGTCATTTTTTATATTTCCAATGAATAACTGGAAAAATGTGTACATGAGTCAGTTTTATAAAATATCTTACAACACAGATTTGCCTGATTTGATTTAAATTAAATATTTTGACAACCATATAAATATACTATTGCTCTGTTAATTTTCACCCAATA
>NW_004524639.1:390194-396440 GCF_000260255.1 Octodon degus
GCGATCTCCGCCTGGAAGGCGAAGGTCTCCACCTCCTCCTCCTCCATGGGCTGGTCCTGGGTCTGGGTCTCCTCCGGCATCCTGGCAGAGCGCTGCGCCGACACGCACAGTGGCCGCTCGGAGACGCCGAAGCAACTGTCAAGCCCTTTTCATTACTGCCAATTCTTTCCTGCATGTTTCATCAGCACTCCTGTCATCCAGCCACTGCTGACTTGTCTTCTATCGCTGTAGGAGAATTCAGTCCAACTTATATGATTCTGTAGATGACTCTGTACAGTCCTTTGTGTCTGCTTCATTCATTTCCACCACTGCGTGCTTTTGCAAGTCACCAAAGAGCTGAGGAGGTAGCGCAGTGGCTGGAGCGCCTGCCTGGCAAGCTCAAGGCCCTGCATGCGACCCTAAGTGGGGAAAAAAGGAGTCATTGAGGTTGCAGCATTTATGAAGAGTCATTTCTTGTCATTGCTCAACATGTCACTGTATGAAGAATATATATGTATTATATATTATATAACCAAGTATATATATCATTTATATATTATTTTTATATATTTACATGCACTTTATTCTAGGTGCGCTTTGGGGATGCAGTGTCTGTTTCAATATTTTGTTCTTGTTATTGGATCGTTCTCTTTCTTGGTGTTATGTAAAGAATGCCTTTAAAAAAGATACATAAAAACCTAAGAAGCTAGAAAATATATATACTCAAAATACATACAAATTTTTTTTTCTGAAACGGGGCTTGAACTCAGGCCCTTGTGCTTGCCAGGGAAGTGCTTATTCCACTGAGCCATCTCTCTGGCCCCTATACATACAAATTGTGTTATGCCCTAAAAGGCAACAGTATGCCTCTCAGCATGTATGTATACATGTTTGTGTATGTATGTATATATGGTTGTGTACAAAGGAAGTATCAGGTGCTTCGGGTTACTCTCTTAACTTTATTAATGGTGTGTTCTGGAGAATCCTGCCTGAGCCTGCGCTCTTGCTCTATCATCTCAGTACTTCAGCTCCAGGAGTCAAGAATTTTCCCTTGTGTGAAATCTAGTAAGACGTTTGTTTTTGCCCAGAGAATGAATCCTGGTTCCTATGGAGTCTCATACAGCCTACTAACAGCCTTTCTAGTGACTCGATGACAAACAAACCAAAACCCTTGCTGCCATGTCGGAGCCCTTGCTCATAACAGTGGTGCAGTCGGTTCCCGAGCACACGGCGCCTACAGTGCAGGCTCAGTGTTCAGTGGGAAGTCCACGAGGCGTTCTCCTGCATAGCGCTCACTTCTTGTTGTGCATCAGTGTGATACTCTTTCTAAGGCAAGACACGTCTTCTAATGAATTCAGATATACATTTTAATTTCAAACTCCATTGCATGAGCCTCTTAGCGGCAAATAATGCATGCTCATACTTATGAGGTAATAAACAATTTTAAGATATTGTTAAGTACTCAAAATTTAGACATTTTTAGGCTCTATCAATAGTAAAGGATACCAATTTTATCTTAATATTCTCTTAAGAATTTTGTGAATAATTTTTCTTATACCTTTCAACCAATCAAATAATAAGACAATTCTTTATCTTTAAAATCTATTATTCTTTGTTTCTGTATCATTTACTGTGCCCAGATAAATGATTTCATACTTAACCTAATTGTCATTTTTGTGTCTCTGCTTTTCTAGAGTGAAATTTAACAGGCATGTCTGACTCATACTCTTCTTTGCAATCAGCAATATTTCCTCTACATGTATTTCTTTTATCTACCTTCCCACCTACCTACCTACCTATCATCTCTGTATCAAATGTGTACTATGTGCAGCCATTCTGAGCTGCTTAGTGGATGTTCAAATAAAAAAAAAGCCACTGGCTCCTCTTTTCTAAATAGAGTAAACAAACTTAAATGTAATAAGAAATTCAAAGAAAGAAGTGTGTGTGTGTTTGTGTTTGTGTGTGTGTGTGTGTGTGTGTGTTTCTTTGCTTTTAGTTAGAGGCATATTGAGAATAATTTGGACTATGTACTGAAAGCCATGGGGGGAGGAATTGGATAGTTTTAGAAGATAATATTGGTGGCAGTCTACAAACTACTTGAAGCCAATCAATTTTGATTATTCCACTTCTTTGCCTGACCATGAGTATTTGGTATTTAAGCGAGCACACTTGCCATTCACAGATTTTCAGTTTCTCTTCCATGATGCAGCAAACATACACAAACTTAACGTATCCCTTAGGCAAAAGTGCATCACATATACACCTCATGTCCTAGAGAAAATGTAGGAAATATGCCCAGGGACTCAGTAGGTCCTTGAGAGGCAGGAAGTAGGATCCTATCTCCATTATTTTTCAGAGGCGATGTTATTTCTGTCTTACTCACAAACTTGAAGACCCACTGTCCAAGAAAGACATCAAGGGAAGATCCCAAGTGGGAAGAAATGGGCAAGCTGGCCTCAACAGCAGGGCAAAACCAGAAATGAGAAGCTGCTGAGCCACTGTTATCTCAAAGAAAGTCTTTATATACAATGACTGGGCCTTAAGTATGAACTAAAGAACTTTGACTTTGTAAACATAACAATCAGAATCTTTAAATGAAGAGAATTCTTTCAAGAATTGGACCCAGGACAACAAAGTTGTCTCTGGTGCAGGTAAAAAAGCACCCAATAATGTAGCACCAACCCTCAGGTACACCATCCTCAACAACAGTGACAAGGCAGTCAAACAGCTAGGATCTCCTTGTGGCATGAGACAATCAGGGGATGGCAAACAGCAGGACAACCTGGCATGACCTGTCGGTCATGGAGACCTGTCCATCATCACCTGAAACGGATGCAGGAAGCGACATGGGGCAGTCCAGATCTGACTTCAGAGGGAAGATACAAAAGAAGGTGGTCCTCGACTTTACTCTTGCTCTTGCAGGGGCTGTCCTGTATGCAGGGTGTGTTTTCTTTTGTTTCTTTGGGGTAGTTCTTTAGAGCACCTCTTTTTTCCCACTTTTACCTTCAATGAATGCTAAGCCTTTCCATTCTTTGTTTGTGCTGTCCAGTTCTTTGAACAGTGCAATGAGGCCTTGGAACGAATTTCTGAGCACTACAACATCTGCCAACAGTCAACTCTGACCCTTGAGTTCCTTTCAGCTTTGAAACTGACCTGGTTACTTGAGGCTGAACAACTCTCCGGAGGTTCTTAGAAAGTATTGAGGAAGCCCTAAGGGAGACGCTCTAAAATCTTTGCTGTATTTTTTGTTTCATTTGATACAATAAAGTGTCACTGGTGGGTGGCTTAAACAATAAAAATTTATTTACTCATAGTAGTTCAGGCTAGAAGTCTGAATCAAAGCGTCAGCTGGGCTGATTTACTCTACAGTCTCCCTTTTTCACTGGCAGAGGACCACCTCCTCTCGCTCTGGGTCCTCAGACCACCTTCCCTGTGCCCTGGTTGCTTCTTCTCAGAAGGACAACAGTCACATGGAGTTAAGGCTCACTCTAACATCTTCATTTGAATTCAGTTGCCTTTGGAAATGCTCCTCTTCCAAGACAGTCATATTTCAAGGAAGCGGAGCTGAATACCTCAACGTGCAAATTTTGACATCACATAAATTTTAGTCCATGCCATTTGCCAAGATGCAAAAAATGGAAACGTGTGGATTTGAGGGCTGAAAAGACACAAGCTTTATCATATGTAAAAATTATTTTATGGTCAAATCTTTATGCTTCGTAAATTTGATCAGTTCTGGTGCTGGGTGAGTTCTCTTCAAAATTTTTTTTTGTTAGAGAATAAATGAATATAGGAGGCACATTTGAGAACCCTGTGAGTTTCTCTGTATGCCCATCAATGTCTGTTCCTCCACAGAAGTTTTTATATTAATCATAAAGTTATTATTGTAAATATATTTTAATCATTTCTGGCAATCTTTCTTATATTTCAAGCCAGTAATGTAGGTGATACGAGTTGTATCTGCTTAGTATTCTTAAGTAAATGTTAACTTCAGAATAAATATCTGCTCCCTGGCATGGCATGCTCCTTAATTATCTGTCACTACCTGCCGTTTCTCTTACACTCAGTGCCTTGTCCTGTCACAATAGTACACGGAGCCTGTCATGAATCTCCATTCCCTTGCAACTAATTCTCTGCCTGAAATAGACTCGCTTCCTGCGAGCCAGCATGTATTCTCACATTTATAATCAGACGTTCCTGAATAGCACTCCTATCCCAAGACATGTTGCATCAGACTAATAAAGCTTGTTGTGTGCTTTGTCCAGAGGATCCAGCATGCCTCACACATGTGGAGTGGGCCATTCGTAATTCAATATCTAACATTTGGCACATGCAACGCTGTCGTTAGCTCAATGATTAATGCATTCTGTGAATGGTGGCTGGTGGTGTTAGTGGCAGCACTCCTTGGCAGCACGTTATCCTGTGAAGCTGAGAAAATATTTAGTTACTGAATAACTCTAAAAAGGACATACTTCAGAGTATCCTGTAACAACAATAGAAGCAGCACAAATCTATGCATTTTAGCAATTATTTTTCTGACTGAGGCTTTGAGGAGGTTGCGGCCTTCTCTCTGCAGCTGTGATAGATAAGAGTGAAAGCTTCTTGGTTGCCTGAGTTAAGCCTCAGCCTGACACCTGAAGACGTGGCTTGCCCTGAGGCTGACCAGAGCTGTTACCCCATCCTTGGAGAGTTGAGCCCTTTGTCTCTGCTTTATTAAAATGGAGATCTGGACCCTAACCACTAAATCCACCAAATCTCAGGGAGGGGAATGGGAGGTTGGGGAGGCAAATAATAGACCTTTTCATGCCAAGGCCATTTTATCATATTTATGTTCAAAATTCACTATAACCTGAACTCTTTCCTTTCAAGAAAAAAAAGTCTCTCAGAAGCTATAAGCCATTGATCTCCAGAAAGAAGGCAGAAATCCTTTTCTCCTCAGACAATGACTCTCCTTGGGATGCAGATGACTCTCCTTGGGAGGTGCAGCTTCTGTGCTTTGTGTTTCCTAATGCACATAGCCCGGGCCTGGGCAGAGCGCTGTTCCATCACCAGCTCCAGGGTGCATGGTTCTCTGGGGGTGTGTTGAGCTGCTGGGGTGCCAGAGCCCACAGTGCCCTGAGTTATGTCCCCGGGGGCTCTCTTGTATTCACTGCCCCACTCTGCCACTTCCAGCCTCCAAATTTCCTCAGAGCACCTCAAGTCTGTCAGGCCAGAGGACAGCATCTCAGTGCAGACTCCCTCCTGAAGAGTGTAGGAGCTGTTAATTCCAGAGCACAGTGCCTGGGGAAGCAGGAGCTGGGCAATGGAGCCTGCTAATTCCCAGGTAGAACTGTGTCAGCTCAGTGCCCTAATTACTGGGAGCACACAGGAGCTGTCTAGGTTGGCAGACCTGAGGGGATACAAGCTGCGGAAGGGATTAGTACTAGGGATAAAGCCAGGGCAGAGAGCGCGCACAAAAGCTCTTCCTGGAATGTTAACATGCTCAATGAGATACAACTGAAGTGGTCTTTTCTTCTGGTCTCAGAACACCTGATCCAAGGCTCAGAATTTACTGGACAAGAAGCAATTATCACCTGACTTGATTCTGGGGTTAAGAAGAGAAACATTTCTGCAGAGGATAAGAAAATTTAATGTGCTTAAAACAACAACTAAGTTTGGAGTAGCACATATGCAATGAGAGAGAGAGAGAGAGAGAGAGAGAGAGAGAGAGAGAGAGAGAGAGTTAGGTAGACAGACAGAGAACATAATTTCTGTACTGGAAAAGAGGAAGTTAACAATTCTTTGAATAATGACTGACTGAGAAAATCTTCTACATCTGAGTTGTTGCCGGATAATTTCAATTCCCTTATGTGACCCTATCATTTGCTCCCTAATAGATCATTATTTATCTAATGTACTTTTGTCTAATGCACTTTTGTGTAGTCCTCAGTACTAATAAAGAAGTAGCCAAACAAGGTGCTAAACCAATTTCTAGAAACAAAGGAATCAGGGAGAAAAGGAAAAATAGCAGGATGAAAGCAGGGAAGTAAATAAGGAGGAAAAACAAATAAAAACTACTTTAAGACTTTCCAGAATCACATAGATATTCATTCTCTAGGCCAAGATGTACATTGACTGATTCTTTTTATTGCAATGAACATAGAAGACTATGAATTTAAAAAGCAGTTAAGAATCCTTGTACACAATTCATTTCCAGTAATATTCACTGGCCAAAAAATATTTGCATATATTCTGTACTGCTCTTTGTAACCTTCTGCCTAGTGTTGG
>NW_004524639.1:396540-398844 GCF_000260255.1 Octodon degus
TATTTCAAGTTTTGTTTGGGCTGCTCTATGTCTAGGCTGTTCTTTACCAAAAGACTTTGGGTTTCAAATGCAAGCAAGGCATTTCCCAAGATCTATTCCCTCTGGAGACTCTAGTCTAACATTTGGCCTCCAAGACTTGTGAGAATTGCAGAAGTCTTTGCTTCACTTGTTAGCTCTGTAACGCTCCTCTGTGCATCACGTCTGGCCGCTTCGCCCTGCGCAGGAGCACATAGCCCAGGATTCAGAAAATGACTCACAGTGAAATGAAACTCTTTCTGTGGCTGCTTCCTATGTTTTGCTTTACTTAATATTTCAGGATCTTAATCTTTTGATCTTACTAACAAGGAGTTCTGAACTTCAGTCGTGTCTCATTCTGCAAAAACTTGAGGTTTCTCTTCTTGCTTTATGGCTGCAAGGTGAACTGGCAGTTTCCAAAGGGAAAGCATTTATGCAACATAGAACTAATATCAATGCATTTATTTCTTTTCTGGATTCATGTCTCCTCAAATCCTATTGGTCTTGATTTCTCTGTAATGATTTCAAACCAGTAATTTTAAAAAAATTCAGATACTACACTTGAAATAGTAATCAGCTACAAAACTACTCTTCTAGCTAGAAGCAAAAATCATTATTAATTTTTAATGGACAAAACACCTCCAATTTGGGCAGAGGGCATCCAGTTGAGCTGCACTGTGGGCCATTTGCTTTGCATACTCTACTCGATTCTTGGAAAAGATGTTTCCACTACCATGCTAAGATGTTTCAAGTTCGTTGTTTCTTCTCTCTGCTAAGGACAGTTTTCATTATGTCTCCATGGATTCCGAGTTTATATTGGTGGGAAATCATGTTTAGGAGCTGTGGCAGACTAACTATGGTCAGCTTGTGACACCAGCTGAGCCAAATCAGCGTGGTGCTGGGCACAGAAGCCCACCTGAGGCTTGTTGCCAAGAGTGTGAAAGGAGAACTGGAGGGGAAGATGGTGAGCTCTTGGTTCTACTGGGGAAACCTGTGCTGGCTTTCCTAATATGAACTCAGCTGTTCTCGTCATTAGAGGAGCTCAGGTCCTTGCTGTCTCTGAGGATAGATGTGTTCTCTTCCAGGGAACTCTGGTCCTTCCCATGAGTGTCACTTCCTAGCTCCAGTGCAGATCCATCAGCCTGCCGTTACAGCCCTTCATTCAGCTGGTGCAGGCTTTCTAGCTTCCACCACTGACTGTTGGGTTTCTCAGGCCAGATTCGTGATAGAGACTCGCATGAGACATTGCCACGGCTGTAGATCTTCAGCTGGACGTGTGGAAGATATTGCTATGTGACCCAAGCTCTCAGCTGGACTCTGTGGGTCTCTAGCTTGGGTGATTTAGAACAAGTAGTTCTTTGAGTTATCTTTCTTTATGAAAAGCAATTTGTTTAATCATTCTATTTGCCTACAATTATGATCAATTGTGTTTCCACAAATAGAAGCATATTTTATATGTTTATTTAAAAGAGTCTCATGATTTCCTCATTTTCTATCTTTTCACCCTCTTCTCCTCTCTCTCCTAGAGACTGAATGAAGGGCCTTCACGTTTAGCTACATAACCAGCTCTTTGTTTATTTGTCTGTCTTTCCGTGCATCTGTCTATCAGTCTGTGTATCTGTCTGTCTCTCTGTTCAGTTATTTGTTTTGAGACAGTATCTTGGTAAGTTGCCTTATCAGCATTAGAACTTGCAATCTTCCTGCCTCAGCCTCCCAAAGTGCTGGGATAATATTATGTCTAATTCAATGTTTTGTTAATTTTATTGAGAAAGAAATAGCAATGAGACAGTTGCAAAACAGGTTAGCAGGACAGTTACAATAATTAATGCATTGCATATTGTTGTCTTCGTAGTAGTCATTCATAGTACAAGATGCAGCCATGATATCTTGTCTAAACACTATTAGTATAGATCTTTCTTCTCATTAAACTAAAAGAAAGTAGCTGTATATTTATCCTAACTATTTTGTATGTACAGATATATATTTTTTTCACTATAAAGTGGTCCTTTATTTATATCCCCCTTTTTTGTTTAGTTTTGTCAGAGACGGGTGTTCCATTGCCATTCAAATATTGTAGGTGCATGAATTCAGCAAAATAATCCAGTAAATCATTTCATCTTTTAGAAAAGCTGTTCTCTTCTATTTCTCAATCTGTATATATTTAGATATAGTTTTACCACTGTATATACACATCTATCTATCTATCTATCTATATCTTACTTGATAGGTTTTCCAAAAGAACCATAAACTCATTTTACTGGTTTATAATTTTTATACTTTTTATATTTA
>NW_004524639.1:404364-408551 GCF_000260255.1 Octodon degus
AACCTAGAAAGAAGCCAAGAAGAGAGCTCATAACTTCTATGTCATACCAGTTTCTGATTAAGTAGCTTTGAGGGTGCCCATGAGAGAAGCTCGTCTCCTGACATCTACCGCCTCCTGCTCTAACCCCGTCTCATCCCTGCCTGTGTTACCCATGCCATGCCTACTTATTGCAAATACACACACAGATGCGCACACGGATGCATCTCTTTTCCCAGGAGAATGAGGAAAAAGAAATATACTGCATAGTTCCTAGAAAGGAAATTTAATTTTCAAGGATGCAAAGTTTTACTAGAAAAAATGAGGCAGAGCTGTTTTCTGAAACACTGACTGTTTTCCCCCTCAAACTTCCTTTTTCTTGGCTACGTCTCATCTCTTACTTAGCTCCGTATAACAATTTAAAAATGTGTTTTAGTTGTGGTTCTAGGTAACATGAAATAAACACTCCCACCCTGTTTCCCCAAGGAGTGTAGCTACAAAGCCTGGACAGGATGCAGAAAGCAGGTGCCTAGTGATTTTCTAAACAGGTAACAACAGACACAGCAGAAGAAGACTACAATGCAAAGCACCACTACACCATCAGTGTTTATGGTACATTTCTCTCTAAGGCTTGCTTTCATTTGGGGTCGGAGTTGTGGTGTCCACAGAAGAGCAAGACTGGAATTAGGGTAAGGAGAGTGAAACAGGGGAGAGAAGTACAGAACAGGCTTTGAACATCACTTAAAATTGTCACATTTCCTCATCATGGATTTTTTGCATTTGAATTTCAAACTGTGTTAGGATGTTGTTTACATTGATTATTGAATTTGGATGTTTTCTTAAGTTTCATACCTGAGAAGCATGTCTCAATGGGTTCGCCCTGGTTCAAGCCCTAAAACAGAATAGTTGAGTCACTAAAACTCCAGATTTCAGGCTACAGGGCCAAAATGGTGAGCACCAGGCTAATGGGAACACCTAGAAAGATTAGAAATGTCTAGGACCTCATAAAGCTGTCCTCTAAAGACTGAACTCCTCACCTCCAGAATGCACAGACCTTATTTTCATCAGCAAGTCCAAATCATTGACAACTGGACCACAAGATGCACCACCACCCAAGTCCCACGCTAAGCTACATTGGAACCATAGCAATCCCACAAAGTGGACTTTGCACTTATAACCTGAACTTCAGTCAAACCGGACTGTCATATTCTGTGGTGCTTCTGATACAGGGGAACAAAACTCCAAACCTGAAAGATACCTGGAATGAGTTCCTGTTCTCTAGAAATGAAGAATAAGTTTTAGGAACAACAAAAGTTAATAGCAGAATATATTTATTGGAGAAAAGAAAGCTTCTGACTGAAAGAGGGACAGAGGGGACCTAAGCAGGTTGCCCAGAAATCTGACATTTCAAAGGATTTTTATAGAGCAAAAACATAAGGTAAGGTGAGTCTAAGGTGGGAAACACTGGAACTTGGAAGATGGGTAGGAGGTAAGACAACACTATGGTCGACCAATAAGACTGCAGGCAGAATTGCTCAGGTACAGTTGATTAAATCAGGATCAGGTAGGGAAGCAAGTCCCATAGTCACAGCACATGAACACAGAACAGGGGCTCTTCATGTAGGGGTTTGGCTTAGTGACAATTGCTGGCATTTTCAAGGTGATTGATGCCTCTCTGGAATATCAATCCCTGACAGTCATCCTGGGCAGGTATGTGGCTGCCTTTGTTTAATCTGTTGTCTTAAGGTCTGGCACACAGCAGGAATGCCTGTCTCTCCCACCGTTACGAGGTCCTCTTGTCCTTCATATTGGGTCCTTTGAGGGTCTAGCCCTGTCTGATTGCCTATAATATTTTTATCTGACTCAGCTGCATCCAACACTTCAACAATCCAAAATTAGGGGGGCTGGGGATTTGGCTCAGCGGTAGAATGCTTGGTTAGCAAGCTAGAAGCCCTGGGTTTGGTCCTCAGCAGTAAAAACAAAAATAAACCTCCCCTAAATAAACCTCCCCCAAAAGTAGTGAGTAAGTGAAGAACAAGGAAAATCTTAACTCATGTGAAAAAAGCCAATTAACACATGCCAAGACCAAAATACACAGATATTGAAGTTACCCAAGAAACCTCTAAAGTCGCTACAATATATTCCATTAAGCAATTATGATCATTTTTCAAACAAATGAGGAAACAGAGTCCCAGCAAAAGATTGGAAGATATGAGTAACAGCTTAGTGGATATCTTAATGACAAGAGGTTAGAACAAAGAACTTACTGGTTGTTACTTAACAATGAAATGTGCATGGGAGAAAGTGATGGAAGTAAAGATCTTGTAGATAGATAAATAAAAATTATCCAGTCCTAATAAGAAAAAAGAAAGATTGAAAGCCCCACTGTAAGACATCTGTAGGACCATAAAATGTCTTTATTATTCCCAGAAATTAAAGACAGAGTTTTTAAGTGCTGAAAAAATAATTAAAGAATACAAACTAAATTTTCCAAAGTTGTTCATTATATTTCTATGCATTTAAATTACATCACCAGTACAAACAAATAGTTGAATAGAAATGAATTTCAACCTTAAATCATTTTTACTGAGGAAGAAAACTTATTTAGGTTTTATTCACATATTTTCCTAGGTCTTCATTTGACTTTTACCAAATGCATATTCTCTTCATTAAAATATTAGGGGAAGAATATTATTTGGGTTTTGTAATTTCCTCCATTCTCAAAAGTTCCTGACTCTGGCTAATCAATCATACATTAAGGACTGTGCTTGTGGCCATCTCCCTCATAGCTATTTTTGTAATGGTTGAAAATATCCATGACCTAGAAGAAACTAAAAAGAAATCTTTGAAAATCAGCATGGAATCTTTCACAACAGTTTGTGGGATCACTGTTTGCTGAGCCCTTGACCTCTCCCAAAACAGGATGGAGTAGAAGTTAGTGTGAATTTTCTGTAATGACCATCACTGTCCACCAGAGGACAAGTGGAAATCTTATATATAACATGTGCATATAAATTACACACACACACACACACACACACACACACACACACACACACACACACTAGCACATCCAGGCCTTTACTGTATATGTGTGTTTCTGTTCATGTCCTCAACAACACAATCTAGCCAACATGAAAGTTAGCCAAAAACTATTTCCTGTGAGGAAAAAAGTGCATTTATAAAAGCCAGCAGGAGCTTAACCCACACTGGGAAAGAAAAGTAAATGTTAAAAGCAAGTTCCATCAGCAGGTTGAGGCCATACAATGAAAGCAAAGCATTTAAATGAATTTCATCAAAAGTCTTTTGACTATTCAGTAGTTTGCCAAATGGCCACTTCAGTTCTTAACTAGGTTCACTGTTGGAGAAAAGGATTTAAGCATTTTTCCCAGCAAAATAAAAAACACTAGGAATGGGAACAAAGACAAATTAATGACTGAAGGAAGAAAGGCACTGTAATTTATGTCACTATGGTTCATACAGCAAGCATGGGTCATATGGTATAGAATAAAAAGCACCCATTTACAAATCAGGCAGAATTCTCTGTAAATCTTACACCCTCCCTTTCCACCTGAACTGGAATTTACCAAGCATCTGCTTGGCATAACAGTCTGTGCCATCAATCTTCCTAAATTTGGGAGAACAGACCCCTCTCAAAATATTCAAGGGTTTTTGTTTGTTTTTTCTTTTTTCTGTCCTTTTGAGCCAGGGTCTCACTACACAGCTCAGGCTGGTTATGAGCTCATATGTAGCCCAGGTCGGTCTCAAACTCCTAATTATCCCCCTGCCTAAGTCTCCCAAGTTCTGGGATTACAGACGTGCACTGCCAACTCCAGCTACATATTCCTGATTTTAAATTCCAGTAATGAGAAAAGATACAAGGGGCAGAGGAATATTGAGGAATCCACTGACTATTCAGGAGTGCAGATGTGCTTCACAGGGAAGAGTGTTATCTAAATGGAGGCCATTCTGTGGTCTTCAGGTTTGAAATAAGAAAGTTTTCCAGTTAGAGGAACAGCTTGTACAAAGCATGGAATGAAGCAGTTACATGACATTATCAGTGGACCTCTTTAAGTGTAATATGGTCCAAGAACAAAAAACATTCTGGTGGAGATCTTTTCCTTGGGTCAGGATTTCTGATTCTGAATTTCATCCCAGTGGTATAATGTAGAAAATACATTGACAAAACAAACAAAAACAGGACTGGGGAA
>NW_004524639.1:409026-410769 GCF_000260255.1 Octodon degus
GCTGACGTTGGCCATTTGATCTTGAACAAACCTCTCTGAGTATTAGTTTCCTCATCTCTAAGATGTGCTAAGAATTCTAACCATGTCTCATGGCTGTTGTGAGAATTTATTGCTGTGAAAATAGTCTTTAATCTATAAATACATACATGTGTCTATTACTATGCCTATTGTTTAGACATAACTTATAAATCATTACTGTTTGATTAATCACAAATAGGTAAATCTAGCTAGCTAGATTTATGATATGAAAATCAATAGGTTACCAAATCTAATACACTAATGTTCATTTCCAGGTTATCTCCACAATCTCTTTGTTCATTGGCTGAATTTCTAAGGATTATTGGAGTTAACGAGAGGAGGTGGAGTCTAGATCTGAGAACTTGACATCTTGACCCAGTCCTTCCCTCATCCAGCTTCAGGGCGCCTCATGTAAAATCTCCACTGTGCACCTAGAGAGACTTTTTTAGCAAGATGATCACTGATTACAATTCAAAGTGGAGTAATTTTCTTCCATGGTCTGAATATGATAGAAATGATTTCAGATCAGAGTCTGCAAGAACACTAACCTGCTGTCTGTGTTCCCCAAAAGTGACCACAGGCACCCCCAGTGGCCGGTCATCCCCCTGGCCTGCTGTGGAGATGGGCAGTACACGCTGGTGGTGCGTGGGGCTGAGAGGAGGCACATGTGTTGGGGCAGCTGCCTACACACACTGTGGGAGTGTCCCACTGTAGAGGACAGCTTCCTGGCTGTAGGCAGACAGCCACTGGGGTCCTGCCATCCCAAGAGAAACATAGGTCATGTGGCTCATGAGACAGAAAGGCCCTTTTTTCCAGAATGACTGGAGTTTCCCACATACATACTGATTCTTGGGCAATTTCCAAAAGATTTGAACCTGCTACCAAGCCTACCTTTCAAGTGGCTTGGGAATTGGGCAGCTTGGTCTTCAGGTTGAATGTCATGTGTTTACGAAAGATGAAGATTGCTTCTAAATGACAAGGGGCTTAGCTCCAGTGGGCAGACTGTCTTTGCTTACCCTTTTCTCTTTCTTGTTTGTTTCTGTCTGTCTCTTTCTGCCCTATTTTCTCCCCTTTCTTCTCCCTCTCTGCACCACCCCAATTCATTCACTTTGTTGCCCACCCTGGCCTCGAACTCCTGAACTTCTGCATCTACCTCCCTGGTAGCTGGGACTATGAGTGCATTCCACCACAGCCAGCTTTGTCTCTTGTGCTAAAGTAGTCTCTCTTCGGGGTAGGTAATGAATATATATAACAAAAAAAAAAAAAATCCAAAAGGTGCCACAAGTATATCACATTGAAAACTAGGTCTCTCCTCCCTTTGTTCTTTAGGGATAGTGAGGTGATACTTCGCTACCAGTGTCTTGCCTGTGTCTTGCCAAACATGATCTGTGGAAAACCTGCATGAACATGCTCACTTATGCGCTCCTGCATTGCAAGCACTCTTCTGCATGAACATGCTGACTGACGCGCTCCTGCACGCAAGCTCTCTTCTGCATGAACATGCTCAGTGACGCGCTCCTGCACGCAAGCTCTCTTCTGCATGAACATGCTCACTTATGCGCTCCTGCATTGCAAGCTCTCTTCTGCATGAACATGCTCACTGACGCGCTCCTGCACGCAAGCTCTCTCCTGCATGAACATGCTCACTGACGCGCTCCTGCACGCAAGCTCTCTCCTGCGTGAACATGCTCACTGACGCGCTCCTGCACGCAAGCTCTCTCCTGC
>NW_004524639.1:411799-437972 GCF_000260255.1 Octodon degus
AAGGTAGGACTGCTTTTGTCAAAGGGTGTGTGTATTTTACCTCTTTGTAAATATTGTTGAATTATTCCAGTACCTGTGCAAAGAATGAATAACCAAAACATTGCCACAGTTGAAAGGTTTCTGTGATGTTTATATCAGAAGCTTCCTACTGCTTTTCTTTGAAGTACTTATTCTTCCCTTTCTTCTAACATAAGTATGTTCCTTCTTTCCTTCCATGTACACTAAGCATCTGCTGTGTGCCTGGTATGTTGGTAGCCTTGGAGGATGAAACCACAGTCACACAAAGTCACTACCCTCATGATGGGGTGGGAGGGTTTGCCGGCTGCCTGGATTTGTCTGCCTGCCCAGCTCCAAGAGTATGGAAAAGCCCATAAAAATGACCCCTGTAATCCCAGCACTGGGGAGCCTGAAAACAGGAGAATCACTATGAGTCTGAGCTGCATAGTGAGATGCTGCACCAAAAAAGAAAAGGCGGGGGGAGAAATGAGTTTATTCACCATTTTGGCCAAATTGGTAGGGCAGCTACTGTGTTCCCCTTAAGCACATCAAAGTACTCCAGTGTATGGACCAGCATGTGTGGATTTAGGCAGGCCTGGAGCTGCCAGAAGGCCCAGGGATTGCTGAGTGCTCCTTAGTGCCAGAGCTTGGGGATGCAGTTTCTGTTTTGATCATGGGGAATCCAGAGAAATAAGTTATTGCTTTTTTAAAAAATCTAATTTTTAATGAAATGACTCTGCAAACACCTAAGGAATAATTTGGCCCACTCTTTGCTTACATGAAGGGCACACTCTCCAACTGGGTATTCTGAGTGGAAGACGCTTTCCCATTTCCAAAAATCACACATAAAGCAAAGGTTAATTAAGGCAACTGGAAAGGCCTCCTTAGACTTGCCGCCACTCTGGGACTCTGAGTAAGTGCTCCAGCTGCAGAAGTCTTATCATCTCTCTAAAAATGTGGAAGAGTATAGTTGTCTCCAAGTCTAGTGGTAAGGATTCAATGTAATCTCACTAATGTTCATCTAAAGATGAACATAGCATGTAGTAGTCAATAAACGTTCCCTTACATTTCCAAATCACGTCACTCAAGCCCAGTAGTCACATGTTACCCTTCCCATGACAGCGTGTGGAGCTCACAGGTTTCATATGTGTTCACAGACTATTTTCAATCCATTTCCATTGTTGTTTGCACTCTGCGTGTGTTTCCTTCTAAAGCTACAAACTCTGAAAAGAGAAAAACCTGTCTTCTGGGTTTGTTTAGTCCTGACACTGTTTCATTGCTTGGAACCATCTACTGCTCCTCACCGCCCCCACCCCTGAAAATTACCCTAATGTTTTCCATGGGAAGGAGTGAAATAGCAGGAAGTAAGGGAATTGTCTCAGTCACTCGGACAAATAACTAACACCCAAAATAAAGGAAGGAAAGGTGTATTTAGCTCACAGTTAGTAGAGGTTTTAGTCCATATTCAGCTGGCTGCAAGGCAGAGTGGCACATGGCACAGAGCAGCTGTTCATGGTGGCAGCAAAGAGCAGAGAGCGAAGAACCAAAGGAGGAGCGGCAGCTGAGGCAGATAGCTAGCCTCTCTCCCTTCCTCACATTGTCATGAAGATTACCCACCCCTGGCCAGGGTATAGCAGACACATTTGCAATCCCAGCAATCAAGAATCAATCACAAACTCCAGAAGCTGCCCCATGACTACATGAGGCTTTGGGGGGACAGGTAGATGCAACCAAAACAGGAATTCCTTGTTAGTAGGAGGTGAAAGCAAAGAGAGGTTTGGGAAACCCCTTGAGGGATCCTCTCAAGTGAAAAATGCTGTTTGAAAACACCTCCACTATAGGATGCAGTTGGCTGCAATGTGCAGGCTTCGACAAATTTGCGGGTCATAGCCATATATCTCAGTGGCCAAACAAAGAAGGAAGTGTTAAGACGTACATGATTTGATGTGTGAAAGAAAAAGAGGAGCCAAAGGCATTAGGGAAACACATTATCTCTGGTATTAAAGCTGGAGTCATTTCTCCAGGTTCCCACACAGAGGTATAGTTTCATGTAATTAACGCCTTCAAGAGCATCCTTGTTCTAAAACTGGCTCACTAAAAAAGGCCATAACCAGGAAATCGAGGAACACTGTTGCTGGCCATTTGCAGTCTAAAGATAGATTTTATAATACCAAGAGGAACAAATGGCCAGCATAATCTTCAGACAGTCATCCATAAACATTATTTTCTGGGAGCCAATTTCTTATGTATGAAACATCTGTGACTTTCAGAATCTGCTCTCTGAGTAGCATCTCAGCAGTGTTACTTCATGGTTAAGGATCCAAGCTCTGGGCTACTGGACTCTTTTGGAATATTTTGCTGAGTTCACACACCTATAATATTTAAATGATGGAACTAAACAAGAAAAAGGGATACACATGAATGTCCATTTTGTATCTGTGCATTCAAAATGGTTGGGATAGATATATAGCTACATTCTCTTAATTCAGTGAACAGAGGGATTTGTTCTAATAGTGTTTGTAAACAGGATATCATGTCCGCATCTGGTACAACAAACAACCACTAGGAAGGCAGTAAGCAATGTGTCAGTTATTGAAGTTATCCTACCAATTTGATTTGAATCTCTCTCATTGCTATTTATTTCTCAATAAATATTATGGAAAAAACAAAAAAAGAAGAATCCAAGCTCTGGACTCACAATGACCTAACTACTGTTTATTTTGTGACTTTGAAAAAGGCATGTAACCCTCCAAGCCTCAATTTTCCCATCTCTAGAATGGAATAACAACAGAATTTACATCCTCGGGTGTTGGGAGAGTAAAAAAAGAAGTGCAGGAAGTACTTACCTCCGTGTGTGTGCAGTAGTGAGGACAGGATGAATGTTCCTTATTAACACTTGTTTTCAAGGAAAAAAATATCGTCTCTAATTGATGGTGGCTATTTTTCACTCCGGCTCATAATTACCTTCTAATCATTCCTTGTAGAGGTTTCCTGTTGTACCACTGTTAATGTAAGAGACAAGATCCACTCAGCTTAACTGTAGGCACATGGTTATCCCTCCAAAATATCCCTCATTTATTAAAGAAGCTGTTACTTCCAGAATGTTTCTGCAGTGCGTATATATTATGCACCTCAAAATTCTCCAACAAAGCCACTGAAGGTTATTGCTATGATTTAGACCTAAAAGGCCGCCCCACCCCAGTTTCACATGTGCAGGAGGTGGTTAGATGGCGGGGCCGGGCTCCCTTCAGTGGGATAGTTCAGGAGCCCCGTGGCCAGCTGTGCTTCTAGGAGCGGGGCTGGGCGCGAGGAGGTCTGCTCTCCTGGCCCCAGCTCTTCCTCCTCTCTCCGCCGGTCACTGTTGTCTTGAGGCCTCCAGCTCTCCTCCAAAAGACTCTTCACCATTTCTTTTCTTCCCTACTTAGGGTTCCTAAAGAACAACCGGAGTCTTATTAATATCTTTTTTGAGACCTAAAGATCTTCAGATCTTGTTAAAAATTCATTTTCATCTGTTTGTATTAGTTTCTTGTAAACTTTTATGTTCAATATTTGGTGTGCAAGGGAAATTCACATATATGGACATTCTGTGGCTAAAGCATTAAAGTACTGTGCATTGTGGTTATTTTATTTAATTTACAAGATGAAATGAAGCAGCATTTTTAGTTTTTCTAGATAGAAACTAAGGAACTTTCCCAGGATTCCAGAGCAAATAAAAAATAGAGCTAGGATTAAAATCTAGATCTGACTCCAAAACCATATTTTCCACAGGGATTTCATAAGCCTATCACTGCTAGCGTTTAGGGATAGATAATTCTTTATTATTTGTGTGCACTGCATAATTTATGATGTTCTGCAGTATCCCACATCCATACCAAGGTATACTAGAAAAACCTCCCAGTTCATAGACAAAATTTTCTCTAGACATTGTGAAATATCCCTTTATCAGAAACCATCTTCCTATACTAGACTAAAAAAAAAAAAAAAAAAAAAAAAAAAAAAAAAAAAGCTATCAAATTACCCAAGTAATGTAGCCTCCTGAAAGATCATGGGGGTATTAAATTATAAACAGCACCATGTTTGGGTCTACGAGGACACAATGGTGTATAAAATGTTCTACTTTTATGGCACTTATAAAAAGGTATTAAGGTCAGAAAAGCATTGTGGGGCCGGCCTGATAGCTCAGCAGACTAAAGCTCCTGCTTAGGCAGAGCGCAGCGGCCCGGGCTCCATCCCCTGCGCCAAAAGCATTGCTGGGGCTGCTTGTGGGGACAAGTTGCACGGGAGGAGGGGACTCTCATTGGGGGGTTGTTCATTCACTGATCTGAACAAAATTATCAGTCTTATGATAGGATGATATAAGAACACTAACCTCACGGTAACCACAGACTGTCAGGCCTTTTCTGACAACACCGACTGGAAGAAAGCAAGGAGACAGCCTCAGATCATAAAGCGACAAGGGGAAAGGCTGGATACGCGTCCATTTCCATCCGGCTCAAGCAAGAGCTCGGGAGGATCACAGCAGCGAACAGTCACAGATGCTGCAGGTGACCCAAGTGCAGGCAGAGAGCTCAGGCGTACAGTGAAAGCAGAGAATTAGGCCTAACTTTCAGTGCTAAGTAAAATGAGAATATTAATCATGCATATTTGGAAAAGACATCCCAGACGTCTAGAGACAGACAGTAGCCTGTTTATGTATCATAAATGAAAACATCACTTTGTTTAATGATCATTTAAGAATCAGGCTGCAATATGTGTTTGCCTCAAAAGTGCATTATTGATACTAACTGGTTATATACAACACTAGAGAACATTAGGAATATTGAGGCAATGGAAAGAAACTTTTAAAACACGATACCGATTGCCTGTGGGAAAAAGAAACTCAACTGTTAGAAGTTTTTCATAAGCCCAGAGAACTGTTTGCACTGCAGTTGGTCACAGGTGCAAGGCCTGATTTCTTCTCACACAATTCGCTCGCAGCACGACAGCAAGACCTGCCAGTCTGCTCCGTCAGGGGCCCTGGGGACCCACGCAGAGCTGTGGCCACCAGAGCACAGGGTCAGGCTCACGCTGCTGCCCTTTGCATACAGCTGCCAGCCTTTCCTGAGGCACTGCAGAAGCACTTGATTCGGCCCACCCTGAAATGGGATATCATATGTTCTCTGTGTCCTCTTCAATTTTGCTATTTAAATTCTTTAACTTCATTTCAAATTATAGTATTCTTGGAATTTCCAGGTAAATGCAGCCTCATACTTTTACACTACCAAATATAATAAGAAGGAAGCTTAATGAAGAAAACCACAGCAGAAAATTTGAAAACAATACATTTGGCAGTGAAATGGCCACGCTCTTTCTCTTATTTTTAGTTTGTAGTGTTGTACCTCTCACTTCCCCATAAGTGTCTCTAAGTTTCTTGTGGAAGATAAAATTTGTTTTCCCTAATAAGTGATAAGCATGTATTAGTTTCTTAAAATGTTCTTATTGCCCGTAGTTAAACTGAACAGGCACAAAAGCAATACAGAAGAAAAAATTCACCCAGAGCTTGGGGATGCTGCTTTCTTGTCCCAGGTTGCTTGCTTGTCCTTCACTGACCTGAGCAAAATTATCAGTCCTATCATGAGGTGACAGTGTGTGAACACTGATGTCACAGTAATGATAGGTTGACAGGCTTTTTTCTGATGCAAGTACAGATATAGAGGCTGGAGAAATAAAATAAACTACTTCAGATCACACAATGATGATGAGCAGAGGCCTGGAATAGCAGCCCTTTCTGGCATCTGGATCAGGGGCATCATGAGTGGTCAACAGTCACAGATGCTGCAGTAGCTCAGTTTCTAAATTTTCAGCTGAATTTCTCTCACAGAGTTTGGTCCAGTTTCTGTTGCTGGAACAAAATACCTTCCACATACAATTTCACCAGGAAAAGTTTATCTTGGTGCATGGCTTCTGTGGCTTTGGCGCATGCCTGGCAGGTTCTGTCACGCCCGAAGGCTCTGACAGATGAGAGCTCCGCACCTGTGGCACACACTCAGTAGGAGTCTGAGAGACTCTTTATCTTTGAACCATAAAGATTGGCTTATAAACTTAGGTACTTTAGTTTTCTATGTTGAGGTATGGAGCACAGAACAGACTGTAGCTTGCAGCGTACCATATGAATTGAAACCCGCGTGTATGACACGCACAATGCGTGTTAGCTAGGAGAGAGTGGTTGTACCAAAATGTTTACAAGTGGTCATCTTTTAAGGCAGAATTTTTGAAAAGCATAACTTCTAGACAGTTAGAGAATCTGAATATGGCTTTTCGTCCCATTGTACAATTTATTAGATATATTTTTATATCTAAAGTTTAGCACTCCAGTAAAAAATAGTTACTTCCACGATTAACAGGACTGTTGGCAGCATTTAGCTCCCTGAAACAGTATCACTGAGTGGCTCGCTTTTTTTAATTTTTGGCAGTTTATCAGAGAACCTATGTCTTCCAAGAGTTAGAAGCGCAACCAGCTAAAATTTCCTACCTCTGTGTGTGTGTGTGTGTGTGTTTGTGTGCTTACTTAAAATGCTTTTAAGAGAACTTAACTTAAATGTCTTTAGTAAAATACTTTTCCTGTTCAACTTGCATAACAAAATACAAAGCTATACAACACCCCTAGAAAAAAATACATATATTCTACATGCATTTCTATAACATTACCTCGTACATAATAGATATGCAAACTTCTGAAGACTTCATACAAAGCGGAGCATCTAACTGCCATGCACAGTGAAGGCAAGACGACTTACGTTTCGTGTGCACATACATGCTGTTCTGCTTGAACAGAAAACTAGCAGAGTCCTCCTTCGTACATGAATGTTCTCGCACTACTGCTTATCTCTTTGCAGCGGCATAAATCTCCCCTTCAGGCCTGCTGTGACAGTGCTTTCCAATGTCACCCAATCACAGGAGCACCATCTCATCAGCTTGCTATATTGTTTGTTAAATGCAAATCATAACTGTGCACACTCAATAGATTACAGACGGGCATGTACACGAGGAGGTAAGAACTATTGGGGATCAATGTGGGGTCTGTCTAGTATGTACTTTTCCCCTCAAAAGTAAGCTACAATCTCATCAGAGCTCTAGATCTATCAATACATGATACGGCTGAGAGGAAAACATATTAAACATCACCACCAGAGGTTGCACATAGCAAAAGTTGAACTACAAAAAATATTAATGACTGGCCATGGAGATAGCTCAGGGTCTGAGCACTGCGTAGGCAAGCACAAGGACCCAGGTTCAATTCCCAGTGCCACACGCCATGCCAGCCCCACCCTGGGCACATGGAGCTGGCCACCAAGACCCAGCACAGTGGTGCATGCCTATAATCCCAGCACTGGGGAGGCTGGAACAGGAAGATCACTATGAACCTGAGCTGCATAGTGAGAGCCCATAATAAATACATAACTTTTTTAAAAACGTTAATGACCACATAAAAAATTTAATGACCACTTAAAACTGGCCACTTAAAATGTTTTATCTAGTCATTCTCTTCTGAGGAGATAATAAAGTTGCCAGGGGCAAGTGATCTACTCTGCAAACTTGCCTTCAAAACAATCGTGAACTGTGGAGTCAGTGTGCGTGAACTGTTGAGCCTGAATGGAGTCAGGGTGGTTTGTGAAACATCTGCCTTATGTATAACTATTTCCATCCTAAGTTTTAAGATAGAGTGAAGAAAATGTCAATCAAATATTTTATGAATAGGATCTCCAGGCCAGGGATATAGCTCAGCAGCATAAACACCTGCCTGGCAAGCACAAGGCCCTGAGTTCGATCCCCAGTACCAAATTAAAAAAAAAAAGTTATAATAGCATCTTAAGGGATCGCTCCACTTGTTCCTTCCCTAAGGGAGTTCAAACCATATCAAAAGAAAGAGGAGACCCCGATCCCCAGGCATGGACTAATGCTAGGTCCATGGCCTGTTAGGAATTAGGCTTCAGGGAGGGCACGCAAGCCGGGAGAGCTTCATCTGTGCTCACAGCCGCTCTTCCTCTCTCACCTTACCACCTCAGCTTTGGCTCGTGGCCATTCTCACAAGAGCTCAAGCTCGGCTGCGGCTTGAACTGAGCAGGCACAGGATCGAGGTCGTATGTTCTGCATGAGTATCTAATGCCTGGTGATCTGAAGTAGAGCTGGCTAGTGATGCCCACGTTGCAGAACATGATTATTAGGTGTCACAAATATATGCTGCTCATAAAATGAAACTCACGCCCCAACAGGTATGTGGGAAAGCTGTCTTCCACAAAACTGGTCCCTGGTGGCAGAAATCTCACTGAACAGAGTTATGGCAGAGATAGCAAGAAAGAAAAATAATGAAGCAAAGTTAACCACTGAATCTATGATAGAACTTCATGGTTAGAGGCAAAAAGAAAATTGAAAATCTCTAGGATTAGAATGCACTGTTTTAGAAGCAATTGTGTTGTTATAGAAACCACTGATCGCTTTACCCTCCCCCACCACCCAAAAACAACCATGAAGTAATGGTCAAGCTTGACATCACCCTTAGGCTTCCCATTTTCCACAAGCAGAAGACTGGATTGGAAGTTTCTGTCTCTTAAGAAGGACTTAAAGATGGCCAAAGAGTAAAATGCAGCCAAGACTTGCTTTTCTTCGGGGTCACTGAGAATGGTTGGAAGAGGAGTTCTTATCAGAAAGCCAAGTGTATTAAAGAGAAAAATAAAGGATAGATAACAGGAAAAGAGAGATATACTTATTTTGCAAAGAGATGGAGACTGAGAGGGTGGAGAGAAGAAGGCCTGAAGGAAGAACTAAGGCCTGTTGTGTAGAAACACCAACTGCCCACAATGCATGTGGCCGTTGTGCTCCTGAGACCTGCACTAATAAAGAAAGGTAAAAAGAAAACACAGAAAAGGAAGCTAAGGCTTAATGAAGGATCTTGCCTTTACCTAAGATAGGTCTTGCCTTTACCCAATATGCTAACTACCCAGGGGAATCCCACACTTTCTACAGACTAGCAACTTCCATGTCACTTTTGAAATGAGACTGCTTCTTTGCATTATTCTGCATGTGCTTACACAGTATAAACGGCTATGTTGGGAGCGAGGTGACTGTGAAACAGCCTCATCGAAGACTCAGAGAGGACGCAGCCGTCAGAGGAGAGTCTGGGCGCCGAGAGGCGGGCGGTACAGTGACTAGAAACAGTGCTGGGCGCCATCTTGTGAGTACATGAGTATGGTGAATCGGTGTGTCAGCTGTAACAAAATGTGACATTCAGAAGGATGGAATATAATAGAATGGCTGAATATTTGCACATTTCATTTCTTCCAGGAAAGAAACCTGCCCAAATCTAGGTGATTTTAAATTGGAACCACGTGACTGGTGTTTGGCTAATGGCATGTGGAAGAAGGTGATCGATGCCCCTTGCAGAACTAGGCAGCTGCAGGAAAGCCTCACCTACCTGTTCTCATGGCTGCGGCAACATACACAACATCCACAGTTAGAACAGGAAAGATGTTTTTAGCTCAGAGTTTGTGGAGGTTTCAGTCCATAATAGACTGGCTCCTTTTGGTCATGAACTTTTTCTCTGTATTTAGCTTTTTGATCAACATATATCCCCCAAGTGTTTTGAGTTTTTTGCTATTTGCCAATGTCCTGGGTGCTGGAAAGTCTTTCGGTAGGTAGTGTCCCTGTCCACAGGGTCCTTATAATTTAATACAGTCAACATGTGTTTCTTGCAAAAAATAATTATTTTCAGAGATTTGTTAGTCTCTAAGAAAGCATTTTCGACATTTGGCTCTGGTGTCTGGCCCTGAGCCCACGATCTTGATTTTTTTTTGTTAGTGATTTTTACTTCCTCTGCACTCAGGCGAGGCGAAAATTTAACAGGCTTTTACCACCGCCTTCTCAGACGCAGGTACAAAGGGGAAATCTTGCGTTCCTCTTTGAGTTCTGTGGTAGTTAAGCTGCATAGTCAATTTGATTCGCTTGCGTGAACCGGACTAGCTTAGTAAGTGCTTCTGGGCGTGTCCAGAGCCTCCCAGAGGCCTGGCACTGGGCCGCACGTCGGGTTCCGGGCTCCTGCCTCCTGGGTGCTGCTCCTGCACGCTGCTTCCCGCACTGGAGAAGCGAGGAGCTTCCCTTTAGGGCACTCTTCCGTCGTGATGTCTCTGCCGGCCGCGGAGATAAGTAGCGACTTGCAGGGACCCCTGAAATCAGGAGCCAGGTAACCCTCTTCTTTCAACTGTGGGCATCAGACTTTTGTCTCAGTAATGAGAAAACTGACCAAGACAAGCTACACGTGTGCTGCGTAGGCGTAGTACTACTTCACAGCGAGTCTCTTCTAACCAGTACCTCATTCGTGAGTTTTATAATTTAAACAGAACTAAAACTTTACTTAAAATTCTTTCACAAAGAATAGGACACACCAGGGGTCCTGGGAGATAGCTCAGCAGAATAAGCGCTTGCTTGGCAAGCGCAAGGGCCAGAGTTCAATCCCCGGTTCCGAAAAAAAAGAAAAAAAAGAAAAAGAAAAAAAGAAAGAAAGAATAGGATACACCATGTTGCCTTACTTCTTGTATTTTAATACTCTTTCTGCCTTAAACCTTGATTTTAATGCATTGACTTCCTGTGCAAAGCTTTGAGATTCTGAGCTTTGAAAGGAGATTCAAGGATGAAGAAGACCTAAGAATGACAGAACAAACGCCGGCTCTGACTCCAGAGTGAGATGATCTGGCTGCCTGTGCAGGTCAGAGCCAGACAAAGGCAGCTGGGCAGAGCGCCGTGTTTTCTGCCCTTCGGAAAGTGGTAGAAGGGAAAACAAGGGGAAGAGGGCAGAAGGAGACCGGAGTCTTCATTTTCTCGTCAAAATTGGGTAATGCGTGTCCTTGGGCAAATCAACCAATCAAACTAACACATTAAGTTAATCTGCAAGCAGGCATATTAACAATAAAGTCCCCATAGGTTTCTGTGAAGATTAAATGGGTACATGAAATACTTTGCATGAATATTGGATTACAGAAAGTGACCTCATTGATTTATTGCCTAATAAGGAGTTGCTCAGTTTTTTTGTTCATTATGACTGAGGAAATTGGCCCTTGATTTGACCAGTTGTGCCTTTCATTAAGGTTACATTTAAGATTTAATTTTCTAGATGCATATAATCATTTTGATGGAAGTTGGAAAGTAAAATATGGGACCAGGTCATTGTAAATTTAGAAGCTGCTGGTTTATTTAAAGAGGAAATCAGCCTGAAATGACTCAAGCCCTGCAGAGAAACAGCAGAGTGCTTTGTTTTGTGACCTTCAGAGCAGCAAGAGACCTTTGCCCACATGCTTCGTCTGGAAATCTAAACACATGCTTTGTCACGGAGGGTTCAGTAGGGAAGATGTCTACTCATGGCGAGAGGCATCTTAGATATAGCCTGATTGCCTGCAGGCGCACTGCAGCGCACGCCGCACAGCAGGTTGGCGAGTGGACGACTCCTGAGCTGCCTACCTGAGGTTACTACAGCTGAAGCGCTACCTTCAAACCCAAATGCTAAGATGTATCCCAAGTCTCATCATCCTAGGGGAGTATGTTTTCTTCATAAAGAAATTTTTCCATAGTGTAAAACTATCTACCTCCAGTAAGAAAGTCATACTTCATTTCTCTTCCTTAATCTGTGTGATATGTGTACTAAGCTTGAAATAGCATGATATGGCTTTTAACACATGGCTCAGGATGCATGGGTCTTACCAGAGGCAGAGTCGTCCAGTGGCTGCCTGCACTGAGGGCCTGGGCACGTGCTACAAAGTCCATCCAGATCACAGCCCGCAGTAATGTGAACTCTGATAAGCTACCTGAATGCTGATTTCCTTAGCTTTCTCATCTGAAAAACAGACATTAAATGATTCCACTCCACAGAGTATTTTTAACTGTTGTTATCTCCGCTCAATTTCTCACTGAGGTATAATTTGCTGATAGTAAAATACCTACTGGTTTTGGATATTTTGATGAGTGCTTCAAATGCGCACAAGGCTCAACAGGAAATGGAGCATTTCCATTACTTCACAAGCATCCTTGGGACCTTTTCTTATTCAGTTTATGCTGGTTCAATTCAAGCTGTCATGGATTTATTTCTTTTGTTATATGTAAGAATTCATTTTAAAGAAGAACAACTTTTAAATGCTTGTAAATACTTAGAATATTTATTTGGGAATAGTCAATACTTTCCCAATGGTGTCCAGGATCACCATACTGTACCTCTGCAGAGTTTTACTTGGGATGGCTGATGCACAGCCAGCAACACAAAAGAACGCAGGAAAGTTCAAATTGACAGTGGATGGATTATATGCAAAACATAAAATGTGCAAAAGAAGCAATCAGAAAAATTAGGTGAAAGCAGGATATTGATTGATATTCATTGAATACATTCTAAAGGCCAACTCTACGCCAATAACTTCTTTCTTTCTTTCTTTCTTTCTTTCTTTCTTTCTTTCTTTCTTTCTCTTTCTTTCTTGGTATTGAGGTTAGAACTCAAGACCTTGTACTTCCCAGGAAGGCTCTTATGCCACTGAGCTATATCTCTGGCCCTATTTTATTTAATCTTAACAATACCTTAAGATATACATTATTATCCTGATAACAAAAGGAAAAAAATCTTAAGATTAAAGAAATCAAGTAATTTCTTAATATCACATTGCACCACCAAGCAACAGAAATGGAATTTACGCCTCTTTCTAACTCTAAGTATATCAGTACTAAAGGACTAGTATGATTTTTATATTAAAAAGCATACAAGGGAAAGGAAAATAGCATAAATTGAGCTTTAAAATAGAAATGCATTAATCTTGGTTCTATTCAGATATTACTTCATCTAACCATCATGACGTTATTTTCGCCGTAAAATAGATCAGCAATACTGAGAATTGAGCATTGTCTTGATTACCTTTCTCTTGTTGCTGGGACAAAATACCCAACACCCAAAATTAAGGAAGGAAAGGTTTACTTAGCTCACAGTTTGTGGAGGTTTCAGTCCATGCTCAGGTGGCCCCAAGGCACACTGCTGCATGGCAGAGGGCATCAGCTCCTGGTGGCAGAATACAGCCAGGAGCAAAGGGAGGAGCAGCAGCTGGGGCAGCTAGCTAGCCTCTCGCCCCTCCCCGTATTTGTATGAAGATTACCTGCCCCAGGGCGGGTGCAGCACTCGCACCCACAACCTCAGCACTGGATCATGAAATGATCACACACTGTAAAAGCCGCCCCAATGACTGCATGAAGCTTTGGGGAGATAGCGAGACACAAGCCAAAGCAAGCACCAAAATTAAGATTTTGATCTAATATTGTCAGTAGTCTTCTCATTGTCTATGAAAAGAAAAAGCCCAAATCAAACAAAAAAGAGTGTTTAGATTAACCTAGTAGTCAGAGACGTAAATCACACAGTCAACTGCAATCTCAACATTTAGACATGAGGTCAAAACGTGTGGTTAGGAACTACAGTCGGAAAATACTGTGTAATATCAAGCATAGGGAAATGGAGACTTACGCGTCAGATACGGATTTTATATTTTATATATTTTATATTTTATATATTTTATATTTTATTTAATACTGTGTAATATCAAGCATAGGGAAATGGAGACTTACTCGTCAGATATGAATGTTAAATTACACGCCAACTTACATAAAATATCTTGTCGGAAATTTATTACATTTGGTTTGGACAATATATCAGCCATTTTTTGAGGTTTTTTGTATCTATTAGTTTTTATTCTGTTATTTCTTTTAGATAAACAAGATTTGTCTGATCTTAGTCTCTAGAAATAAGAGAATAAATAATAATTTATACAACATTACAGAAGCTCATTAAAACACAGAAAATTTTCTGGGCAAGTTGCAAGATTGAAATTGAACCTGAGAAAATTTGGAACTTCCGAATGTAGGAAAATGATTGTGTTCATGGCACGCTTCTTCTTTCTGTTATTTCCCATTAATATTTGATCAAAAGTAATCAAGTGATAATTTTATATCAAAAAATCAATATTTTTGTAAGACTATCACAAAAATGAAATAACCCAAATAAGCATTTTGTATTATCAAAAATTTGTATTTAGTTTTTAGTCTTGGTACCAAGAATTGAATTCCTGACCTCACGAATGCCACATGAGCACTGAGCTGTATCTCTGGCCCACAAATTCGTATTTGTGTTAAATAACAAATCATCTTTTAATCAAGTTCTTCTGAACAAAATATTACAGTCCTCATAAAGTAATTGTGAAATCAAGTATGTCTTTTAACCTATGAAAACAACTCCAGCATGAGCCCTTCTCATTTGAGAAAAAGAGCATGTTGGGGCAATTTGCTCAGCTCGTGCAGCGTTGCTCTGAGTGAGCACCAAATCTGACCCATTCTCAGAATGTCCCCAGAAATTTAAAGCATGGATGCCATCAACATTCCAGGCAACGCTGTCGTAAGACTTAATTCATGTGTGATACAGAGAAAATACTCTGAAGATTTAGGCAAGAATGACTTTCTAATCATCTCCGCATAGAAGAGGTCAAATATTAAAATGGGAGTAGATCCTCGATGTAGAAGTGTCAAGAGCTGTGGTCTTGTGGGATGCAGTGAAGTGACAGAGGCTGTGCTCTCGTGAGTGGACTGCAGCCTTAGGAACAGGGTGGGGGAGCTAGTGTATGTCCTTTGGCCTTTCTACCTTCCTCATACAATGATACATTGTGGACAAAAACGCACCAGCTTGAAAGCATGATAAAAATCCCTCACCAGACGAGGAACCCACCAGCATCTTGATCTTAGACTTCTCAGACTCCAAAACTGTGAAAAATAAATGTCTGTTACTTGCAAATTATGCAGATGTTAGTGTCCCTTTAGAGCTCCACTAAAAGACTAAGACAGAAAACAGGAGATCTTTCTCTTTATAGTTAGAGACAATATCCCTTTTTTCTGTAATTCTGTTTAGGAACTATCTAGTGTCTACTAACATTTCAATGAGTGCTTGATAAATATTTACCTGGTAGATATTGATTTAGAATACTATTATTTTCTTTTCTGTATTTTAGCGAAGCATCTACAGGGTGTTCAGGGTCTCCCTACTAGATCAGACTCGTAGTGATCCACCTGTTTACAGCCTCCCAAGTGCTGGGATTACAGGGGCGCACCACCACGCCCAGTCTCCATTGCTATCTCAGTGCACCCCGGGGGTGGGGTTGACATGGCAAGCCTGGGGATCAAACCCCAGGCCCGTGCACCTGCTTGCAGGCACTTTAATTGCTGAGTTATTTGGTTGGCCCTTTGATTTAGAATATTAAAGAAGAACAAATGAATGACTTGCAGAAGAAGATAGGGTATCTGGAACAGATTCCATGTGAGGAACGATTGTTTAAGTGTCAATATTCCTTCATGGAAGTGTTGTAGTCTAGGAATCTAGATGTATGCTCAGTAATTCCTAGAGTAGGAAAGTTGGGAGAAAATGTCACCTTGTGACTGAGGGAGAGAAAAGTAAGGGATTCTGTGTAAATTAAGCTGTATTAGAAATCCAAGACTACAGTTCATGCAAAAAGTAAAGCCTGAGATACTAATGCCATCTGCCCAGCAAGGAAACGAAATACAGACAGGGATGGGAGCTTCAAGAGATCTATATTAAAAAGAGAAAGCAGGAGAATAATAAAACCATGCTGAACAGTCAATGTTATGAAAAGGAAGAAAAGAGAGATTGATCAGAAAAGGTACAATGAAGTAAGAGGGGTCACTTGGGCAGCGAGTGAAACTTCAGTAACACCCTCATATCACTACATCTCCTTGGGTTGGGTGTCTGATTTACCTTTCGTGCCGGTGTATAGTAATTGTAACCACGTCTCTGATTCCCTTCACAGAACAGCACTTTCTTCTGTGTTTCTTTTTTCCTTTTTGTGGTTGGGGCAGCATGGTAATACATAATAATGCACTGTTCTGATAGTTTTTTGGCTTTTGCAGGGACTCCTTGTGGTAGGCTCCCATCCGGGCCATCACTGTGGTACTAGTGCTGAGACGACCATAATAGCACTGAATGATTGCTAGCTGAACAAATAGCAAAGGAACAACAGCTATGTGAAATAGACAGATTGCATAGTTTCCCATCCTGTAAGAGAGACTTATAGTATGCAGAAATTAATCAATCAGGGCCTGATGCAAAACAGATGGCATTTAAAATGGGTCACTATTTCACAGGAACAGATGCGTGTAAGGGAACAACAGGGAATGTAATGCACTCTGAAAGCCTAGTGGTGGCTAGAACCCGGAGAAAGAGATCCTGGTAAGGAGAGGGCTGTCTTTGGGGGAACAGTCCCTTTTGGCAGTGGAACTGCTATAGCCAGCCCCCCTGGGGAGCCTACAGGGAGAGAGCTAATCACATTGGAATTCCTAGGATCTCTTATTGGTTCTCTCCATTGGCCAAACCCAACAGCCAGAACACAATAAAGCTCGCTAATACAATTCCCAGAGCCAGACATCTAGAGCACAGAGATGGATAGAGAATGGAGGTGGGGAAAATGCTGAACACTTTTGCACAGTCACTAAGACCAAAACTGATGAAAGCACAGCTCAAAATCAGATCTTCTGGCTTCAAAACTAACTGCATTACTATATGGCTCCACTTAGTGTTATAGGCTACATGTAAACTTTATAGCATGGTCTGGAAAAACTCCCTTGATTACATGTTTTTAAAGAAACATGTACATTAATCCACAGATATCTAAAGAATAAGTGGGGGCTACTTTTACTGAAAGAAACTATCCCCCAGGCTAAGCTCATCTGTCCTTTATTTTCATAAATTTTATTGGTGTGCCCATTTGCATATATTTTGTCTGTGTTGCTTTTTTGCTACAACTGAAAAGTTGAGTAGCTTTCGCATGACTCTTTACAAAAAATATAGGCAAATCCCTATCTTACAGAAAGACAAAAGCTGAGGGTATTCTTAATCCTAAACTTTCCTAACTGGGGGGAGGCAGAGGTGAAGTCTGGTCATGAGAAAGCAACTTAAAGCAGGTTGGAACCAGCGGATTCCATAGGCCAGCCTGAATACTAGCTTCACCAACTCCTATAGGTCTAAGTAATTAAGTTTCTCTAAACTTGAAATTCTTCACTTGGAAACTGTGATCTAATAATCTTACACTAAGTGGTTATTGTGAGTAGTCAATGACATAATGATTCATCTCAGAAAATCCTAAATCTTAAGATTGTGACTGTGTTGCTCTGGAAGATGGAGGGATAAGAATAACTAGGAATCATGAAGTATGCAAAAACTGTTCTGTAAAAGAAATCTTTTATTTCTCGTTTATGGAACTGGAAAAACACGCAATTACAGTGTTGCTTCATCATGTTCTACCAAGTATTAAAAAATAAATCAATGAGAAACAAGCCCCATTCCACTATGGCGGCCTTATGAGCGAGCTGACGAGGGAAGTAATCAATCTGTGACAGCCAAGAAATTCAGGATGAAGCAAATGCTGCTGAGTCCCAATTTTTAGTCATAACCCTGCCCATTTCTAGGGCATTTCCAGCTTGTCGCGATTCCTCCTCCAGCAATTCCTCATTTTGCCCCCTAAAGAGACGAGCGTGTGGGTCAGGACCTGCAGGCACTAAGTCAGCACCTGTTGTAAACTGAATGCTAGTGAGGAGGTGAAACAATGTCATTGCTGCCCCAAGACCATCTGTGACATCTGTCCACACACAAAGGAAGTGATGCTTTGTCTTCAGAGCTCAGTTGTTAAGGTCCAGCGTGTTCAGCTTTCTCAGTTCTGCTGCGGCTTGATGAGAACTGGCACATGCTGGTCCAGTTACTGAGCTTTCTGCCTTGTAAGAACTGAATATTAGGACTTGGAAGTAAATCTTGGTAAAGTTCCACATCGTACCTTCCAAATCACTCAATCAAACAAGCAAACCTGTTCTTTGAACTTCCCCAACACGTTATCAAATAGTTCATAAATTTGTGTCAGGAATTGGCAAGCAGAAGCAATGTGGATAAATGGTTGGCTAGATTCATGCAGGATTTCCAGGGCTTTTCACTGTCTCCTCTAATGATGGCTTTGATTTTAAGTCCTCTGCCCTTTGAGGCCCTGCGAGAGGGCACTTTTTTACTGCTAGCAAACTTAGATGTTTCTTGCGCAGATCTAAGGTGTCCATCAGTTCCACTTTCTGGAAACTGGTAAATGTTCCATAAATGGTGTCTATATGTTTTATAGGGAAAAAAATCTTAAGTTATTAAAAAGCAGGCCAGACCATGCAGTGCTAATGCGGGGGAGGGAAGAACGCTAAAAGGGGAAGATAAATTGCAATTTTTAATAAAACAGTTTTAAGGGCTGAAGAAGACAAAGAGGTCAGAGGGAGGACCTTTGTTGATTCTGCTTTGCCTCTGACAGGCATGACATGCTTTTCTGAAAAGAACATTCCTTGAGTCAAACAAATACTGCTTAGCCTTCTTTCCTGAGGTCACTCAGCTGCCCAAGCAGCGAATTTTGGATGAAGACCTCACTGGCAACCCAGGCCTAGAGCAAGTCTTTTTAGAAAACAGAAAAGGATTTACCATTTACTACATTGTTTCATTTTTTCAAGTACTTTATTATATAGTTATGATACATATATTAATTAATTCTAACATTCATCATAAGTAATAAAAAATACCATGGTCAGGGACACATACTCTAAGACTGCTCAGCTAACATCTCAAAGACGATTTAGAAACCTGTGCCTAAGAGGAAAATACAAATGAAACAAGTTTGGAAAAAGATATTAAAGTCATAGAAGTTCATTTTAAGAATATAAAAGATGATAAGATTTTTCTCTTTTATAAACAGCCCAAGGGATGGAAAAATACCGGAGGTAGAAGATTATACAAGACACAGAGTACCTATTGATGGCTACTGAGTGCCCTTTATCACCCTGGCTGATCACATAGTTTTGGGGTTTTTGCTCCCAGACACCACCTATGGCTGTATTTCTCAACTGTAGACTCCTTCAGAGAAAATATAATTGACTGGTTGAGATAGCCCATCGTTCTCCCAACCGTTAATAAGCCAGGATTCTCTAACTCAGTAACCTCACAAACATTTGGCCAGCCTACACTGACTGAGTGCTCTTGGTAAGATATTCATCTCTGAGCCAATCTTCAATGACAGAAGAGTGAGTTTATATTGTACACATCAGCTTCACCTGTACATAAAGAACTGCTTGTAACTTTAGGCTGTGAGCACCATAAGGAATCAGAGAATGAGCAGTTTCTCTCTATTGTAGGAGGAATTTTCTTCAAAATGTGAAATGGTTATACATGTTTGAAATCCTTGGTATTTCTAGCAACACACACATTCTTGCTTCTCAATTTCATTTGTCTCTAACTCATTTGTCCAAAGGAGTATTGATGACAGTAAGTCTCTGATATTAAAGTTGTGAATTTTCACAGTTACAAAGGACCACCCACTACACACATTTGTAGATTCAAACAAGTCACAGAAGTAGCTCATGTGTCTGCCACACAGTCACAGTCTTGCTGCTGTGTGCTCACTGCACAGTGTAGTAGTGTAGATGTTACTATACTTGAAAACCTTCTGTGTTTGGAAGTGCATTTGGCTTTTCTATGCCTTACGCTGTGTGTGTGTCAAGGTACAGAAGACCCTTTTTGTTGGGCTTATGAAGAAATCTCACTTACAAATGTCCTCCTGAATGGAGCTAGTCCGTAAGTCAGGGAATTTGAATATTCAGAAAATCTAGATTTACTGTTTAAACCCACATGCTAGTGCTCAATTGAAGCAGCTCAGGTATTTCTTTCTGTTGTGACACTTGGCCATTCTTATGTAAGCTCTTAGCCAGTTCTTGTTTTGCTTACTCCCATCCATGGCATTGTCCTGTGTGGTCCATATTTCTGCCCAGCAGCTTCACTTAATGCCTTTCAGTTAATATTGACCTTGACTTTTGCATTTCTGACTTTGTTCTGCAGGCCAAATCATTTAATTCCATGCCATATGCTTAGAGAGAAGGGGCATATCATTTCCACAGCTGGTTTGAGTTTTGATTTAGTTTGAAAAATAACCAAGAATAGAAAAAATGCAGATGCTATTTGTAAAGGTAATAATAGGATGGAAATCTATTTTGGATTAGCAAGAAATTTGAGGGCTATAAACTTTGCATGAGGATGATTTCCTGCAAAAATTTTATTTATTTTCCAAAAGAACTCAAAATAAATTATGTTAATTTCTTCTAGCAAAATATTTCATAAGAAACTCCATTTGGACAACCTCATTGAACACACCCTGGTTGATGCCACATACTCTACAAATGTCATCAGCCTGAGCCTTACCTAGAGGTGTGGATTTCTCCAGGGAAGAAGACCAGATCATTCTTAGTGGTGGAGCTGATAGCTGAAGAAAGTGAACTGATTTTGATAGGAGAACTAATAAATTGCTCATAAGAAATTTTAGGGCTGATATAAGTAGTAGATGGATTGTCTCAATGGTGGTTTGTAGAAAAGAATTATCAGGTTCTTGACTAATAAGGATCATGTAAAACTTAAACGAGCTCATGATTTGGGTCAGTAATCAAATTAGTGCCCACTGTCCGAGGACTGGCATAGATCAGACCTGGACTAGAAATATTTTCATAGATGGAGGAGGAAAAAAGGAGAGTTGCCCACAAAAGCATTATAGAAGAAGAGTGCTTAACAACAGTCTTATACAACAAGGTTAATTTAACATTTTCCTTAGCATAAGTGCACTTCAATGAAGTTTACACTTGGTGACAGGGCCAACAGAGCAGAAGAATACAGGAGCACAGAGTATAGTTTCTTTATATTAATATATACCCAGGATTGACTGCAGGTTCTGTCCCGAGCTCTGAGACCTTGGGCAAATTGTTTACATTATTTGAAGCCCTGGCTACACTTTCTCCAGGTGACATCTTAATTACTTCATAGATTATTACAAGATTAAGTTCCTATTTCTTTCTCTGATCTAGCCTGTTGTTCATGAGGAACTCTTCCCTCTTCTGTAAATTGCTTTACAAGAACATTTTTTTCATGGATAACAAGAATACTGTGTGTTTAAATAAATTTATCCTAGAAGTTCAAGTAAAATTTTCATGGGTTGTAATTCAGGCATGAAAAAGGAATAACATATTTTTTTTCTATTTAAAACTTACCTTCTCTCCCAACTTCCTAATCTGTTTGCTAATGAAACCCTAATCTCTTAGTCGGTCAGAGGTTTTCCCTAAAATCAGCATTTGCCTGAGTTTTAAGGGGTAGCTTGGACATGTGTGTGTGAGTGTGTAGAACTACCTGAGACCGAGTAGCACCAGTCCAAGAGGTGATCAGACCATGTGACCATCATCCCTTCTGACGATCAGTCTGAACAAAACATGCTCCTTCTGGCCACAATAATAAAACATTTGACTCCTCTTAGGCTTTTTAGAGAGGCTCACGGCCCTCTGATTGGACCGGTCCACCATTGTTCTTACTCTCCTCTTGCATGACAAAAGGTTTAGAGAGATCAAATATTGGATTAAAACTGCTTTGTTATGAAGACACAGCAGACTTTTAAATAAGAATGATCTATCAGGAAAGCAAAGCACAAGGTTGTTCTTCAGGACTGGGCGTGGTGGTGTGCACCTCTAATCCCAGTGCTTGGGAGGCTGAGAACAGGAGGATCACTACAAGTCTGATCTGTGTAGTGAGATCCTGTAGACCCTGTACTAAATGCAATTAAAAAAAGATATAAAATAAAATAGTGTAGTTATGGATTTTTTTTTCTCTCTCTCTTTCTTTCTTTCTTTCTTTTTTTTATCTTAGGGAAGGGTCTACAAGGTGTTAAGGGTTTCACTACTAGATCAGACTCATAGTGGTCCGCCTTTTTACAGCCTCCCAAGAGCTGGCATGTGCCACCATGCCCAGTCCCAATCGCCACCATCTCAGTGTGCCCTGGGGTGGTGCCCAGCATGGCAGGCCCAGGAATCGAACCGCTGGCCCCTGCACCTGCTTGCAGGCATTTAATCTGCTGAGCTATTTGGCTGGCCCATTTGTGGATATTTCTGCTATTAAGTTTTGTTTCACTGCATTAAATCTCCATTTTAGAGCACAAAAAGAAAAAATCCACTCTAGAGTACAATATCCTGCTAATGGTGAGAGAGTACCTCCAACTGGAACAACCAGAAAGCATTAGGTAACAAAGTAGAGAACACAATTAAAAGCAGCAGAAAACTTCTGGGGAAGCTAGAGGTAAAGGTGCTGAAACCTCGAGGGTAAAGCATTTCAGGCACGGACTGGTCCTCGGCTGCTCTGTTGACGCTGGGGGTCACCTGTTAGCTCTGGGCCACCATGTTAGGCACAGAATCTAGGAAGGGCACACGAAACTCAGCTCGGAAGATCAGGAGCCTAGAGCGGGAAGGGAAGAGAGCGGAAGTAGCGGGAGAGGGCATCCAACTATCAGTATGAGCTCTGTCTTCATAGCAGTCCCCCGGGGTGGATGTCAGTATTATGCACCCCGTATGACACCGTCAATAAAAAAAGAAAGAAAGAAAACCTGGAAGAGTGCTGGAAGAGATGCGGTGAACAGCAAGCACACCGTCAACTCTCCCCTCAGAAAGTACTGAACACAGTGGTGTGAGCCAGGTGGCTAGGAGCCAAGGTGGAAATCTACACTAGGGTTGATGGAGGCTTTTGGTAGTCTATGAAATAAATATTTCTGAGCCCACTAGAGAGGAATTAAGGAATGTATCACATTCTCTTTTGAAACACTGAGGGTAAGGAGACCCAGCAAGTGGTGACCACTTGGTCCTCATTGGACATGATCAGGCTAAAACTTCCATTCTGCCTAGAAAGAAAAGGATGGAAAATAACATTATCAGAAATATCTAATAGGCAATCAAAACTGTGAAAAGTCGATAATGTTGTAGGCAGCTGAGTTAGATAGAATATTACATACCGCCAGACAGGGCTGCGTTCTCAAGGACCCAAAATGGAAAATGAGACGTCTTGCAACTGTGGGAGAGACAGGGCCCTCTGCTGTGTGTCAGACCTCAAGACAAAACATTAAACAAATTCATCTGCATACCTCCGCAGGGATGGACATCAGGGATTGATAATCTAAATAGGGCTCTATCACCTTGAGAAAGCCAGAGTCACTAACTCGATCCCCTACAGGAAAAGCACCTGTTTTGTATTTATGCCTGCTTGCTACGTGGCTCACTTCCCCATCTGATCCCAATTTAATCAGTTTTACCTGCGCAATTATTTTACCTTGTCATCTTATTGGTGGCCCATAGTTTTGTCCCACCCCATGCCCACCTAGCAAGTTCCTGTGTTTCCCACTTTGGCCCACCTCATCTCATGGATTTGCTCTACAAAAAGCTCTAGAAAAGCAAGTTGCTTGGCTCAGGTCACCTTCTGTCCCTCTCTCAGACTGCAGCTTTAGTTCCCTCAATAAAGACATCTTGCTCTTAACCTCCATTGTTCCTAAAACTCATTCTTTAGTTTTTAGAGAACACAAACTCATCTCAGATAGTCCTGTTTGGAGGTGATTAGTACAGGGATTACCTGGAAGATTAAGTCTCCCTCCCTGACTCTGAGACTGCTTAACCTGAAGGACATCTAAGCTGAATTGAGTTTTGACTATTGTTCCACACACGGTTTCTCTGAACCTTCAGGTCTGCGGGGACCAGGCAGCAGGATCCTAGCACAGTTCTCCAAAGGTCGCAGGGTAGGCTCGCTGCTGTGATGCCTACAGTGTACGTATGGCGCGACATCTTGGGAAGTGTTTTAGCCGTCCTTTATAACAAGGAGCTTTGTGATGCAAATTTGCTTGTATTTCTGTCCAGCATATTCTTACATCCTTTGAAAAACTGCCTTCCAGTGGATCAGAGATCCGAAAGGAGTAAACACACAAGTAAGTGAGCCTAGGTTTACTGGATTTTTCAAAACAATATTTATAAAGTTGGGTTTGGGAAAGATTTTGAGACGCAAAATGCCTAAAGCATAAAAGAAAATAATGAATTATTCATCAACTAAATTTAAAATGTTTGCTCTTCCAAAATCATTCAAATGAATGTGAAAAAGAAAGTCAAATAATAGGAGAAAATATTTTCTGTACATAAAGTGAAGAAAGAGCTGTGTTAGACAGTTTAAAACACTCTGAGAACTTCCAACTCAGAGCATAAACAAGGGCCCAAGACTACAGAGAAGTCATCCATCCTGGACAGGCTTGATGGGCGGAGCTTGGATGTGCCCTGTGGACCTCACAGCTGTGTCCACGTGGTGCACGGCCTGCTTAGCAGCTATTGTTTTAATATCCATCCACGTCTAGGGCTATGTTGTCTGTATGTCCTCGTATCATAAGTGGGAGGAAAATATAGAGAGGTTGTTTTTCAAGTGCTCTTTTTTCTCTTCCACCAATCCTCAGTTTTTATGTTACCACCCACCGTTTTCCGACAGCGACGGCAGCAGCAGCCGCAGCATCTGCTTGGCGCTGGAGGTCCCTGAGGGCGTGGCCGTTGGCTGCTCAGGGGCTCTAACGCTGGGACTGAGGTCCCACTGAAGGCTTCCGTTTTAAGGAAAATCCAGGCGCTCATGTAGAGTTTTTCCACAAGCGATACTGGCCCAAATGAATAGCAAGGCAGAGGCAGAAAGTAAATCCCCTTTCTCTCACGGTCCTAAGAGATCTGTGCAAAATAGTTCATAGGAGCTCAAAGTCTAACAATTTCTGCGGGAAATGTAGAAATAAATCTTTACAACCTAAGGTTCATCGTGCCCTTCTTAGATATATTACCCACACAAAACATACAATAATTAGGTAAATTAAGCTATCAAAATTAAAAATGTTTTATATTTTCAAAGTTGCTATCAAGAGAGTAAACAGATAACCCATAAAGTGGGAGACAAATCTGAAAAGTTATATATTGAGGAGACACTTTCATCCAAACTACATAAACAATGTTTTTAAACCAGGCCAGGTGGTCTACACCTAGAACCTCAGCATCTGTGAGGCTGCGCCGGCAGGACTGAGAGTTCAAGGGCAGGCTGGGAGGCCAGGCCAGTGCTAGGCCATCCTGGAGCATACAGTGAGGCTGATGTTACAAGAAAGAAAAGGACCTTTTTGCCACTGATGATTCACAATTTATCCTTGCAAATGATCTAATATTATTACAATAATCAAGTGTCTGGAGTCATATTGCTTCAGGGAAGATACACAAGTAGTGACAAATATATGGTAACATGCTCAAAATCCCTACTGATCTGTTAAATAGAAATAAGAAATCACCAAGATTCACCATTGTATATCCACCAGAAAGAAGGTAATTAAAAAGGGTTAGAAACAGGTGCCACCGAAGACCTGGAGAAATTGGAGCCCTCCTCTCGTCTCTCTCCTTCCCAAGTCAGATCTTTATAAAGTCTTCTCTGCAGAGCACGCAGAGTGGCTTTCTTAACGTATCTTTTAGACCATGCCACTTATGGCTACTGGACTCCCATCTTCTTAGGACTCACGACCGCCGCTCAATGGCTTCTGTTTTGTCCAGGTATGAAGCGCGAGGCCACCTTCACCCTCCCAACGGCATCATCCTCTGAGGCCACCTTCACCCTCCCAACGGCGTCATCCTCTGAGGCCACCTTCACCCTCCCAACGGCGTCATCCTCTGTTCTTCTCCGTTGCTCAGTGCCTTCATGTCACTGTTTCTTTGCAGCCCCTTTGGAACTCCAGCGTGTTCCCTCCTCAAGCCCTTCTTGGTTTTTGTTTTTTATTCTTTGTGCTTAGACGTTTCCTCTCCAAGACATTTTCATAGTCTGATTTTTATTGCTGTGCTGAGCTCTGCTCCACTGTCATTCATTATGGAAGACTTTTGGGTTAACCTGTGTAAACTATGACCTCAACAAACTCTTCCTCTTTTCCATGAAATGCGTTTACATCTAATATATTTCAGCACTTGTAAGTTTGTCCTGATAAACCCATGTGACCCACCTGGACGCAAGGACTTAGTCTTATTCACATCTTATTTCTGCCATCTTCAACAATATAAACAGGTTATTGAAAAATGTATGTCATTCGAAGACAAGATTCTATTATGGCAAAAATAAAAAGTAAAAATGAGGAAGAAAGTAAGAAAAGAAGGAAGAAGCCATTATGCTTAGGGAAGGAAAGCTCTACCATAACGAAATATCTTGTTACTTGAAGAAAAAGCA
>NW_004524639.1:439444-440907 GCF_000260255.1 Octodon degus
CTAAAACTATGTGATCTTTAACAAATCAAAACATAGTCTAACTAGAATGACAAACTTGTCTATGGAATTTTTTCTTATGTAAACTAATTATGGGTAATATGTAAAAAAAAGGCAATAAAGTGATGAAAAATAAATACTGGGATTAAAATCAAGCCTGGTTGGACATTAAATATTCAATGACTTTTATGCCGCAAAGCTCAAGGAAATCTCTTTTCTTATTATGCTTTTGTGTTTCCAGTTTGCGCAGAATGAGTTACCTCTTCTTGAGTCTCTTCAGCTTTGTTTTAGCGATTCCTAAAGCCAAAAGGAAGAGCAAGAAATAACTGCAGATGGTCACATTCTGTCATGTCCCACTCCACTGTCATCATTGTGTTTTTGTTTTTGTTTTGGTGCCGGGGATTGAACTCAGGACCCTGCGCTTGCCAGGCCAGCGCTTATTCTACTGAGCCATCTCCCCGGCCCGTTTGGTTTTTTGTTTTTGTTTCATCATTTTGAGTCTCCTGAGGACAGCACACCAACCCAGAGTGGAGCGAGTGTAGCACAGGGTGAGAGATGCATGCACGAGCCACACACACACGCACACGCACATGCAGACACACACGCACTCCACAGTCTCTTTCACTGGAGTCTAACAGATGGGAGACTATGGGAAGGTGTAAGCATTTTCCAACCCGAGTAGTGTTTGGTTTTCTCTGAGAACAAAGATGTTGGGTGTTAGCTCTCCGAATCTAAAAGTATCGCTGCTACTGAACATTGCCCAGGGCTCAAGGTGCACCTTTTGCTTTGTGAAATTTCAATTTTCGTTCATGTTGGAGTAATACTGTCATTTTCTCAGTTCAAAATACCAGGAACTCTTCTAAATGCTTGAAGTCTATTACTTTATGTAATCCATTTAGCAATTTCATGATGGGAAACTTCATTCTTACAGTTTTGTTTTAAAGTATCATGAGTGGTTTCTGATGGCTTCCCTTCCTGACGATGAGACGCACCTGTGTAGCACAAAGAAGAAACAAGGAAGCACACCTATGAGAAGAAAGAATACAAGAAAAGGGGAAAATCTTTAATTTTTTTTAAAAAGTCATACACCCCTCTACAAATCCTAGATAAAAGAGCGGTACAAATTGACATATGTTATAAACTCTGATTCTAGGTAGCCAACATAACTTCAAAACAGTCATGAAATAATCTTTTATGTGAGCCTAGTATTCCTCTAAGGGTATAAAAAGGGAAGAGAGGATGGTGAAATTATATATGACCTTCAGACAAGAAAATCACATACAGGGTGTGATTGATAAATCTGGTGATTTTCAATTGAAAAATTATTTAATAAAAATACATTACTATTAATACCCCATCAGGATGCGCCTCCTTGCTCCAAACACACACATTGCATTTTTCTTGCCACTTTCTAAAGTTCTTTTGAAAATCTTTCCTGTCTTTGGTTGTATTTTTATGGTTGCCTT
>NW_004524639.1:441907-443615 GCF_000260255.1 Octodon degus
AAGGAACAAAAATCTGAATCTAATTTGTTTTCTATTTGAAAGTGACATTGCTATAATTTGATGTCATGTTTTGGGCATCTGCAAAATTTTATTTTTTTCTCATATATTTACTAATCTCCTCAACACATACACACTGAGAAGCTTGCCCTGAGGGGTCTGGCACGTTTGTGGCCATGAGTAGAAGAGAGGGTCATATATGTTTGTGCTGCTTGGATATGTTCCAACAGCACTGATAGGCTTGCAAATTGTACATGCAACATTAAGACAGCTTTGAAATTTTGCGTGAACTTTAATTAAAAGTTTGAATCCAATAGTTGCCAGGGTAACTCACTATGACGAGGTACCCGGAATCCACCTAGCCTCACAGCTCTGTCATGTTCAAGACGAGTGTGGCCCAGGATGACTGTGCCAGGTCCACCCTGCACATCCACAAGGGAGAAAGCAGGCACACACTTCTTTCCCTGAAAGGCACAGCTCGGAATGTTCACACACAGCAATTTCAACTGGTTGCTAGATAATCACATCTTAGATATCTTCAAGAGAAGCTGGGGAAGGCACTATTTACCTAAATGCCAAAATGTCCTGCTCAAAATCTTATTCTCCAGCAAGGAGAGAATGTGATTAGGTGGCAGCCAGCAGTAGCCTCTGCTATAGACACTGAGAAGGTTGCTTTGGGACAAATGCATGTTACAGAGATAGTAGAGCTTCAGGTGAAGGCAGGCAGTCATTCTAGGACAAAGCACTGGGACTGCATGCTCACAAACTTCCTCCTGAGTGGGTGCGCTAGGCGAGGTGGGCGTGATGCTGCTAGGCACAGGTGCCTACCAAGCACCTACGAAAATGCTTCCCAACTCCTCGTAACCAGCCCACCTCCTAATGCGTGTTACATTGTCACTGTCTTCTCTTTCCATTCCTCTTTCATTCTCGCAGCTCTGTGGACATAGCTCAGGGATAGTGCTTTCCTTCCAAGCACAGGCCCTAGGTCCTACGTGTCAACAGAGAGACAGAGACAGAGACGCAGAGGGACACGGACCCAGCTCACAGATGCCAATATCCTGAGGCGCCATGCTACCCAAGTTGGCTCTCTATCTTCTCCTCAATGTTACTGGCATCTGCAATCCCCTCTCCTTTGCAAATTCTGGGTATAAATTTAACTTCCAAACACAGATGATTTTGAAATACTTAATTTTTTGTTGCCAAAACACTAGATATTTTCATTCCCAGTATAAAACTATAAGATTGAATAATTATCTACTATAAATAATTATCTACTATAACTTCATTGAGAGTATATACATATCCAAGTTCTTCCTCTATTCTGATATTTCAGGAAGTTAATATTTATTGACTGTCTAAACATATAGCAATGTTTTACAATAAATATATACATATTTTTACATATTTCTCTAAATACGATATATTCCCTTAGAAGTCATCACTTTTAAGTTACAGACAATTAATTATGATTTGCTTAAACTTAAAAATAGAAGCCATTTAAGCTCTAACATGGCAGAGCTGTGTTAATTACTGTAATTTCATTTTTCTTATACAACTGTGTGGAGCCAGTGCAGCGTACGCATAAACACCACTGACAGGACTTAGCGCAAAGCACGTGCTGAGAGCATGTTTTCTCTCTCTTCCATCTGAAAACACAAAAACAAAGGACTGCAGGGTGGCACAGACACACAGACGCCTCTGTGGGCTGCGC
>NW_004524639.1:451717-452395 GCF_000260255.1 Octodon degus
AAAAGACTAGAAAATAATGAAGGTTTATTGAAAGCAAGTGTTATTATTCAAGTTTTGTTGAAACTTTAAAAACTATACATATTAATTTGAGCAACAGATATGACAATAAAAATAAGTAATATGGTGGCCATTGTTAATTTGCTATTCTTGATTTGAAAATCCGTAACACATACGCTGTTGTATGTTACCCTGTTTCTGACTTTAAATCTGTTATTTGTTTTTGCTTTTATTTATACTCTTCAAAATAAAACAGAACATACTCTGATTAAAGCATTTTATGTTAATTTTTAAACATTAATTTATACAAAATGTGTGGTATCATGTCTGTGACACTTTCCTCCACACTAATCTCACATGTCATTTATTGGCCCAAAGTATTTATGCGCTTGTTTTCACTCTATACGGCATTTGCCACTATCTCCCTACTGTGAGACCATTTAATTTGTCCACGCACAGAGCAGCTACTCCTCAGCGCACCATGTACTTATACACTGCCTACCAATGGAGCGCTTGAAGACCCTGATTCAACAAAATTCTCTCACTGAAGTGGGAGCTATTGCCTCCTACTCTTGTGATCAGGAGCACGGCCTGGCAGAGAACACACCCAGATAGATGGACGCAAGTCTCCTTCCACGTTCAACGTCTCTGTGGCTGTGTTATTCAGGAGAGTTTCATCTC
>NW_004524639.1:452599-455820 GCF_000260255.1 Octodon degus
TGTTGTTGATGCATTTTGCTAAGGGCTACAAGAAGTGAGACAATGACAGTCACTCCCCAGAACCTCCTTTGTCAAGGTTTTGGTGAAAAACACAGCAGAATGGTGTGATGTGGGTCACAAACAGATCACACAGCCCTAGCCCTGTCCCTCCAGCCAGGAAGGATGTAGGAGTCTGATTAGCCCATTGTGGCATAAAAGCAGGGACCACTGACTAGAAATTGAAAAACAATCATGTGATACATGCATCCATTCTTCTTTAAGCTGTTCTATTATTTATACAATTTAAAATCGCCCTTCCCTGAGGAGTAGTACTGATGGTGAAATGAACTGACATTATGTTTGAAATGGTAATATAAAATCTAGCAATAAATGGTAACTATTAACATATAATGATAAAAACAAAATAGAGAATGCCGTGTAATAGAAACAGAAAAAGAAATCTTTTTGGTCTTCAGTGGTACCATTCGCCTGTCTTATTAGCACACTTCCCTTCCTCCGAGGAAATCCTGGGCTTATAGAGCAGAGCACCCTGACTTCCTAGTCCTCATGTTTCCATGGCAACACTATCACAGAGGGAGAAATCCAACATATATTAAGCACAGAATACTGTGTTCGAGACCTTGACATGTGACCTACATAATGTGCCAGCCCCAGCAGCTTGTTCAGAGGAGCAACTTGGTAGCAATTGGAGGAAGGAGTTCAACAATACAAATTGATTGATGCCACACATCTGGCATAAGGCAGCTTTAAAAAAAAATTCAATTCAAGACAAAACAGCAAACATTGTATTGTGTTCCAACAAACTCTGATTATTTGGTATTTGACATTAAAAAGCAAACCAATTCCATCAGATTCTTTGAGTTCTTCTGAAAGTAAATCCTGTTCCAGTGGCAGATATAATGTGAGCCATCTAGCGCGGTAAATTCTATAGCCTCCTGCCTGCCATTCCAGTTACAGCGAGCACGTGGCGTTGAACAATGTATTCCCCGTGCCTAAGGATTAATATCAGGAAAATCAAATCGGAGCAAATATATTGACTTATTAAAACAGCAAATTTCAGACTCATCAGTCCACTGAAATGGTTGTAAGTGCAGCTCCTACAGGCATGGCTCTCCCACTGGAGACTTACGCTTTATTCCAGCAGGATGTTGGTCTATCTATTGCAATTTCTCATGTTATTCTTACAGTGTTGGAGCATTTTGTGTTGCTTAGAGGCCCCAGAAAGCCACATGTTTCCCACAAAGAGCAGCTCAGATCGAGCTGGACTTAAGCCCATCCCTAATTTTGCTTCAGCGTATGAGCGGCAGGAGGGACGGACGTAGGCTGGATGGCTGAGTGGCAGGTGACAGCTGTGGTCAGACGACACCACTTCAGGCTGCTTCCTGCTGCACAGCGCTGGGGCAGTGCATCCCGCTGCGCTAAGCTGGGTCACTGGCTAAAACACAGTGTTATGCTGCTCTTTCCCCCTATCGCTCCACATTTTTCTTTTGATAATTTTATTATTTGTCTACCATATATTCCATAAAAATGACTCCAATCAATAAACCTTAATATATTAATCATATTACACAAGCATTATTATAATCCCTCTTACATTTTCATCATCCCTAAATGCATTCAGCTTTTCATACTCTCAGCTGTTTCCCACTGAGTCCTCCAAGCCTGTGCATCCGATATACCTGCTATCTCTATGGATTTGTTCTAAGACACTTTTTTTAAACTAAAAAAAAAAAAAAAATGCCATTTTTTTATCAAATAGGTTTTTTTGTACTATTTCAAGTTAATAAGTAAGCAGAGTGATACAATAAACTTTATTATTTGCTATATTTTAAGCACTATACTGTTTTATATGTATTATTTCATGACACACTACCTCTCATAGTTGTTCAAAAGGGGCGCTTAGTGGTACATTATGTATAGCAGCTCTACTATCATTTTTAGGCTGAACATTTGTGTGCCGCATTGAGAACATTCTCTCCTCCAGAAGTCTAGGAGGAAATAGTGTACCAAAATGCTCAGGAACATCGACATTGGCGCCAGACTTCCTCCATTTGAACCCTTGATTTGCCTGTTGGCAGCTACATGAGCTTTATGAACTTCACCGTGCTGATAGAGGCGAGGAGGCCATCAGCCTGTGTCACTGTGCTGACCTCTGGGGATGGGTAGGGCTTTTAGGCCGCAAAATAAAGGCAAAAAGGAAACAAGGCAAGGAAAGGAAAAGAAGAATATGCCAGACATCAGGAAGAGATGGCTGAACAAAATTAGGTACTATGACTAGATTCTAGCACTGTAGGAAAAAAAAAATGATAGAAACCTACATTCTGTTTCCTGATACATGATTTGAGCTAGTTTCCCTGAATTGTACATAGATTATTTTCAAACAAAATATCATGGCTTGGACATTCGACTTCTATCACGATCAATTTCCTGTCTGATCAGACCATGTTAAGAGGTAAGTTTGCGACAGTCATTTGTAGACCCACGAAAGAGGCTAGTAAAATACCAAGAATGCAGTGATTAAATTACACACTTCTCTGGGAATGGAGCTGCTTACTGAAACAACTCATAATCATTTCAAGAGATAGACACATAGATAGGCAGACAGACAGCAATTTCCTGTGATGCAAGTCTGTTTGGTCTTCAATTTAGAGAGAGCCTGTGATTTCGGCCATTTAGGGGCAGGAGGATCACAAGTTCAAGACCAGCCTGGGCAACAGGCCAAGAGCCCATGTCCAAAAACAAAACAATAAAAAAGCAGTTTATTAGAGATTTTTACTTATCTGTTGGATGTTTTGATGTTTGGAGCCACCAGCAGTTAAAGCTCAATGAGAAATGAGAACCTTTTAATGAAGAGGAGCAAATGTTTGTGAAGGAATAGCAAAGGAAACAAAATGCTGTGAAAATGAGTTTGCTATTGTCTGAAGTTTTCTTTAGGCCCACTGGAGACTGCTGAGGGAGTGTACGCAAAGCCCACACGTTGCTCCCACAGAAGGGGAGAGGCAGCTGGAGCATCCATGTGTTAATTTATGTCGATTTCGTAGGAGGAGGTTGTTCCAGCAAATGTCAGCTATAGCAGTCTCACCTGTTGAGTGTGCCAGGCAATAATATTCAGTGCATTCGCAGAAGCTTTTTGGAGAGCTGTGAGGTACTATGATGGGAAGATTCTGCCATAGTCCACACCTTGTGTCATAAACTGACTGCATTTAAGTCCTTTCATTTCA